>NC_086327.1:99797001-100098112 GCF_036172605.1 Pelobates fuscus
TTTCCTTATGTTTCTCTCAGAGCAATTTTTTTTTTATGGTAGGAAAAATGTGCTCTTTTTTTATATATATATATATATTGCTTTGGAGTCCATGATTCCCATTTCATATATTGCTTTGGAGTCCATGATTCCCAGTTTACCATCAGTCATTTACTACTACCTGAGTGATTCCATATAATATTGAATAGATATTGCCTAGCAAAACATCTGTCTCAGTAGCATTGAGAGAAATCCCACGGTTCACTGATAATGTATGCTGTTGCTAAAAGACCGGTATATGATGATGGTAGATCATGCCTCCTATCTGATTAAATCTAAGGCAGCTATGAGCAGCAATGAAAACCTATCAACCTACTTTTGTAAAGTGTTTTGTATGGCGTTTATGCATGTTGCGTCAATCTGACAATTAAAGGGATTCTATAGGCATCAAAACAGTTTTAGATTAATGAAGCAGTTTTAGTGTATAGATCAGTAGAACTGCAGTGGCATCATCTATACACCAAAACTGCTTCATTATGCTAAAATTGCTTTGGCACCAATACAGGGAGTGCAGAATTATTAGGCAAATGAGTATTTTGACCACATCATCCTCTTAATGCATGTTGTCTTACTCCAAGCTGTATAGGCTCGAAAGCCTACTACCAATTAAGCATATTAGGTGATGTGCATCTCTGTAATGAGAAGGGGTGTGGTCTAATGACACCAACACCCTATATCAAGTGTGCATAATTATTAGGCAACTTCCTTTCCTTTGGCAAAATGGGTCAAAAGAAGGACTTGACAGGCTCAGAAAAGTCAAAAATAGTGAGATATCTTGCAGAGGGATGCAGCACTCTTAAAATTGCAAAGCTTCTGAAGCGTGATCATCGAACAATCAAGCGTTTCATTCAAAATAGTCAACAGGGTCGCAAGAAGCGTGTGGAGAAACCAAGGCGCAAAATAACTGCCCATGAACTGAGAAAAGTCAAGCGTGCAGCTGCCAAGATGCCACTTGCCACCAGTTTGGCCATATTTCAGAGCTGCAACATCACTGGAGTGCCCAAAAGCACAAGGTGTGCAATACTCAGAGACATGGCCAAGGTGAGAAAGGCTGAAAGGCGACCACCAGCTGAAACGTCAAGACTGGGCCAAGAAATATCTCAAGACTGATTTTTCTAAGGTTTGATGGACTGATGAAATGAGAGTGAGTCTTGATGGGCCAGATGGATGGATTGGTAAAGGGCAGAGAGCTCCAGTCCGACTCAGACGCCAGCGAGGTGGAGTACTGGTTTGGGCTGGTATCATCAAAGATGAGCTTGTGGGGCCTTTTCGGGTTGAGGATGGAGTCAAGCTCAACTCCCAGTCCTACTGCCAGTTTCTGGAAGACACCTTCTTCAAGCAGTGGTACAGGAAGAAGTGTGCATCCTTCAAGAAAAACATAATTTTCATGCAGGACAATGCTCCATCACACGCGTCCAAGTACTCCACAGCGTGGCTGGCAAGAAAGGGTATAAAAGAAGAAAATCTAATGACATGGCCTCCTTGTTCACCTGATCTGAACCCCATTGAGAACCTGTGGTCCATCATCAAATGTGAGATTTACAAGGAGGGAAAACAGTACACCTCTCTGAACAGTGTCTGGGAGGCTGTGGTTGCTTCTGCACGCAATGTTGATGGTGAACAGATCAAAACACTGACAGAATCCATGGATGGCAGGCTTTTGAGTGTCCTTGCAAAGAAAGGTGGCTATATTGGTCACTGATTTGTTTTTGTTATGTTTTTTAATGTCAGAAATGTATATTTGTGAATGTTGAGATGTTATATTGGTTTCACTGGTAAAAATAAATAATTTAAATGGGTATATATTTGTTTTTTGTTAAGTTGCCTAATAATTATGCACAGTAATAGTCACCTGCACACACAGATATCCCCCTAAAATAGCTATAACTAAAAACAAACTAAAAACTACTTCCAAAAATATTCAGCTTTGATATTAATGAGTTTTTGGGGTTCATTGAGAACATGGTTGTTGTTCAATAATAAAATTAATCCTCAAAAATACAACTTGCCTAATAATTCTGCACTCCCTGTAGTATCCCTTTAATACACATAATGGTTCTAAAAAGGAATTGTAATGGCATAAACATGATTGTCCCAATTTAGGATCAATAACCCATCGTGTTTCTTTCCCTTGTGTCCTTCTTCTGGGTATATTGTTGGAAGTCCCCAAAACCTGTAGTGAGAGTGCAAGCAAAATACAATTCGAGGGACATTTCTAGCAGTGCAAGATCACCTTCACAACTCTTTAAACACTCTTAGGTTGCTACCGTTCCTACGTATTTTTAAAAACTTGTTCCTGTTCATATTCCTGGACCAGTGTCTCGTGAACCATATGTTCTCAGCAGGGCCGGACTGGCCCACTGGGATACCGGGAAATTTACAGGTGGGCCGTCGGCACCTGGGGCCGGGCAGGCAGCTGGCTCAACTGCGGCCGCAGAGGGATCCCTTCTGGTGGCCGCTGGCTGGGGAAGCCCTTCTGGCGGCCGCTGGGGGAGCAGGCTGTTCTGTCTCTGCTCCCCCTCCCTCGCGCACTAGAAAGAGACCGGGGCTGGAATATGACATCATATTCCGGCCCCGGTCTCATTAAGCTGCATGCGAGGGAGGGGGAGCAGAGACAGAACAGCCTGCTCCCCCAGCGGCCGCCAGAAGGGCTCCCTCTGCGGCCGCCAGAAGAGCCAGCTCCCCCATGGCCACCATCAGACTGAGCTCCCCCATGCGGCCGCCAGCACACAGGTAGAAATTGTGTGTCAGTGTGTGTGTGTGTGTCTGTCTGTGTCATTGTGTGTGTGTGTGTCTCTGTCTGTGTCATTGTGTGTGTGTGTGTCTCTGTCTGTGTCATTGTGTGTGTGTCTCTGTCTGTGTCATTGTGTGTGTGTGTCTCTGTCTGTGTCATTGTGTGTGTGTGTCTCTGTCTGTGTCATTGTGTGTGTGTGTGTCTCTGTGTCATTGTGTGTGTGTGTGTCTCTGTGTCATGGTGTGTGTGTGTGTCTCTGTGTCATGGTGTGTGTGTGTCTGTGTCATGGTGTGTGTGTCTGTGTCATTGTGTGTGTGTGTCTGTCTGTGTCATTGTGTGTGTGTCTGTGTCTGTGTCATTGTGTGTGTCTTTCTGTGTCATGGTGTGTGTCTGTCTGTGTCATGGTGTGTGTGTGTGTCTGTCATGGTGTGTGTGCCTGTCTGTGTCATGCAATGTGTGTCTGTGTCATTGTGTGTGTCTGTCTGTGTCACGGTCTGCCTGTTTCATGGTGTGTGTGTGTTTGTCATGGTGTGTGTCTGTCTGTGTCATGGTCTCTCTGTCGTGGTGTGTGTGTGTCGTGGTGTGTGTGTCTGTGTGTCATGGTGTGTGTGTCTGTCTGTGTCATGTAATGTGTGTCTGTCACAGTGTGTGTGTGTTTGTGTCACGGTCTGTCTGTCATGGTGTGTGTGTCTCTGTCTGTCATGATGTGTGTGTGTGTCTCTGTCATGGTGTGTGTGTGTGTCTGTCTGTCTGTCATGGTGTGTGTGCCTGTCTGTGTCATGCAATGTGTGTCTGTCTGTGTCACGGTCTGCCTGTGTCATGGTGTGTGTGCTTTTCATGGTGTGTGTCTGTCTGTGTCATGTAATGTGTGTCTGTCTGTGTCACGGTGTGTGTGTGTGTGTCTGTGTCATGGTCTCTCTGTGTCGCGGTGTGTGTGTGTGTGTGTCATGGTGTGTGTGTCTGTCTGTCATGTAATGTGTGTCTGTCTGTCATGTAATGTGTGTCTGTCTGTCATGTAATGTGTGTCTGTGTCACGGTATGTGTGTGTGTGTCTGTGTCATGGTCTCTCTGTGTCGCGGTGTGTCTGTGTGTCTGTCTGTGTCATGTAATGTGTGTTTGTGTCACGGTCTGTCTGTGTTATGGTGTGTGTGTTTTTTTTAAGGTGTGTGTCTGTGTCATGGTGTGTGTCTGTCATGGTATGTCTGTGTTTCTGTCTGTGTCACGGTGTGTGTGTGTTTCTGTCTGTGACATGGTGTGTGTGTGTGTCTGTGTCACGGTCTGTCTGTGTCACGGTGTGTGTCTGTCATGGTGTGTGTGTGTGTGTGTGTGTGTGTGTATATGTGTTTTTACTCACCTTTTTTTTCCCCCCACATCGCGCTGGTCTCCCGTCGACTGGCCCTGCCTCTATGGCTGAGATCATCAAGCTTGATGATCTCAGCCAATCCGCACTGACACAGGAAGCACCTCTAGTGACCGTCTGAGTGTCTGTCACTAGGAAGCAATGTAAACACTGCCTTTTCTATAAAAAGTCAGTGTTTATATTGAAAAGCCTGCAGGGACAGGCTATAGACACCAGAACCAGTACATTAAGCTCTGTGTGTGTGTGTGTGTGTGTGTGTGTGCGCGCCTGCTAGTGAGTGGGCTTGCGCGTGTGTGTGTGTGTGTGTGTGTGTGCCTTCTACTGAGTGAGCTTGTGTTTTTATGTCAATGACCTTATGTATGTCAGTGAGATTGTTTGTTTGTTTGTCTGTGCGGCTGTTTATCAATCAACTTGTGTCAGTGAGATTGTCTGTGTCTGCATGTGAGTATGCTTACTGTATAATTAAAAAATTTACTCTGAAAGGACCAATATTTTATATTGGACAAAGCAATATATATATTTATATATATATATCTCAATCATCTAGGGTGGCAAGACATAGCCTTACATATTACATGCGACAATATATGGCGCAATGACTTATGGGGCTGGCCTAGATTTTTTTTCCAGGGCTGCTTTGGAATCCCCAGTCCGGCCCTGGTTCTCAGCCACTCCTGGATCACTGCAGACTCTTTATGCATGCTCATGTTTTAAAGTTATATTCCTGCCCAAGCTTACTCTGTAGCCCATTTTGTATTGTACAGATTGCATACAAGGATACTGCCATGCATGTATGGTTAAAATGAAGAATAAAAGCCCTGTATACCATACTAAAAAAATCTAATAAAAATTCCCCCTTGTATGCCTTTTTCTAAGGTTGTTCCGTTGCAGAGGTAATTGTTACCATGCTCAGCTAACCTCAGCCTGCTGTGCTCTTCTACTGCTTTGCTTTGAAAAAAAAATATGCACCACATAAAGCAAGAGGTAAACAGTGCAATAGCATTTCTTTCCTTAGGAATACACGGGTCAGTGAAAGGACAGCAGTATGATTAAAAGATGTAATCTAATATTTTGCGCAGACTGAAAACAAAGTGTCCACAGAACGCGGAGATCTTTGAATTCCTCCAGATGGTTTTGGCAAAGGATTGTTTCAAATATTTGTTTTTTTATATATTCGTGTTCTCGAAGGTCAGCATAAGACACTGATTTCTGCCCAGCAGCTTAAGCTTGCCGGCTGTGGAGCCACCAGAAGAAAGCCAAGTGATTATGCATGTTTTAATTCAATTATCGTGTTCTCCTGTGCTGCTACATAGACCTTTAATTGAATCGCCCATAAGTCTATGTATCTGTACCAGTGTACATGTGTGACACAGATGTTGAGAGTAGAAAATACTCTAGTTAAGAGTTGCCTATTATTATAGATGCGTAATATTAGTGTTGAGTTCCTGTTCCTATTCATTGATGTTTTAGTTCTTCAAAAGACATACGTTCTGTGTATGAGACACAAATTTTTTTTTTGTTTTATATAAAGACGAATGGCAATTATTTTAACTCCTAATCCTCAATAACCTTTCTATATCTTACTCTAACACTTGCAAGTTCTGTACAACTAGCTGTTTTTGTTTGACTTTTGCACTATCCTTTTTGAAGCCGGCCCATGATACAGTTATGGACAGCCTAGTAACAAGCTAAATACTTGTGCCTGGTCGCTGTGAAGAACCACACATGGTCATATACCATATTCTGTACCAGGGCTGATCCTAGGGTCACTGACGCCTGGGTGCGATATTTTTGGCACCCCTGAGTGGAAGTGGGTATATCGCTAAGTCCTTAACAAGCATACCACTTCTAACTGCACATTTTCTATTGAAATCACTCCCAACTCTTTAGACCCCCAAGCTTCAGCAGGTAACATGTCATCCACTTCCTACAGTGCCTTTGTTCCCCCCAGAAAGCTTATTAGTGCCATCATTATGCCCAGCTTTGTCCCCATACAGCTATCCAATGCCATATGTGTCCTAAAATAGCTAATACCGTATTTTTCGCTCCATAAGACGCACCTCACCATAAGACGCACCTAGTTTTTAGAGGAAGAAGCCCAGAAAAAAATATTCTGAACAAACTGTCCCATAGTGTTTCTTACTATGGGACAGTTTGTACAGAATATTTTTTTTCTTCCCTGTCCCATAGTGTCCCCCCCTCCCATAGTCTTCTCATCTCTCCCATAGTCTTCACTCACCCCCTCCCCATAGACTTCATCCACCCCCTCCCCATAGACTTCATCTCCCCCCCCTCCCCATAGACTTCATCTCCCCCCCTCCCCATAGACTTCATCTCCCCCCTCCCCATAGACTTCATCTCCCCCCCCTCCCCATAGACTTCATCTCCCCCCCTCCCCATAGACTTCATCTCCCCCCCTCCCCATAGACTTCATCCCCCCCCTCCCCATAGACTTCATCCCCCCCCCCTCCCCATAGACTTCATCCCCCCCCTCCCCATAGACTTCATCCCCCCCCTCCCCATAGACTTCATCTCCCCCCCCTCCCCATAGACTTCATCTCCCCCCCCTCCCCATAGACTTCATCTCCCCCCCCCTCCCCATAGACTTCATCTCCCCCCCCTCCCCATAGACTTCATCTCCCCCCCCCTCCCCATAGACTTCATCTCCCCCCCCCTCCCCATAGACTTAATCTCCCCCCCCCTCCCCATAGACTTCATCTCCCCCCCTCCCCATATTCTCCTCTCCCATACTGTCCCCCTCCCCTTGTTCCATAATTACTTACCTGTCTTGCAGCGTTGGCCGGCAGCACAGGGCGCACCGCGGTAGTGGAACTTGAATTTCATGTTCCGGTTTCCGGCGGGACTGAAAGGAAGTGCGCACTCAGCTTGTGCACACTTCCTTTCAGTCCCGCCGGAAACCGGAACATGAAATTCAAGTTCCACTACCGCGGTGCGCCCTGTGCTGCCGGCCAACGCTGCAAGACAGGTAAGTAAAGCTTTATATTCGCTCCATAAGACGCACAGACATTTCCCCTCACTTTTGAGGGGGAAAAAAGTGCGTCTTATGGAGCGAAAAATACGGTAAGTGACATTGGTTTGCCCAAATAGCTTATTTGTGCCAAAATAGCTTACCAGGGGAAGATCCAGTAGCTAATCTCAGTGGGGTGTCATGGAGGAGATAGGGTTGTAGTGGGGAGGTAGGAACTGTAGTAGGATGGTTAGGGGCTATAGCAGGCCTGTCCAACCTGCGGCCCCCCAGATGTTGCCGAACTACAACTCCCATGATTCTTTCAATGAAACAGATAGCCAGGGAATCATGGGAGTTGTAGTTCAGCAACATCTGGGGGGCCGCAGGTTGGACAGCCCTGGGCTATAGTGAAGGGTATGGGCTGTAAATGGGGGATTAGGAAATGTAGTGGGGGGGTAGGGGCTGATTTGGCGAGATGGCTGCAATTGGGGCAAGTAGCTGTAGTGTGGTGGATATGGGCTGTCATTTGGGGAGAGAGGGACTGTAGTGTGGGATAGAGACAGCAGTAAAGGAATAGGGGCTGTAGTGGGGGATATGGGCTGCTGTTGGGTTAAAAGGGCTGCAATTGGGTGGGTAGGGACTGAGGGGGGAAAAAACACTAGTTTATTCCCCCCTCCTTAACCTTGGGCTGGGGGGGGGGGGGAGGGAGGGTGAATCTTCATCCCTGGTGGTCCCAAATGCCAAGTGAGATAAGCAATGTCTAATACAAGTGGCTGAGCTGCACGCGATGGGCAGAGCCTAACGCGTGGTGGCAGAGCCTAGTGACACCCCGACCCCGTGCACCCGCCCAGGACCGGCCATGTTCTGTACATATTAATACATGCAAACTACTACTACATGTATTATATTATATGACAAATTGTCTTCCTTTCCTTCCAAATTGTAGGAATTCTTACTGACTGACACAGTGTTCCCCTCTGGAAATGGATTGAATAAAACATTGAATGTTATCTATAACTTAACCCTAAAGTGTTAACCTTTTTTTATATGATGCTTTATTTTAATTTAAATCTACAGTAAAAGTTTAGCAAATTACATAACATTCCACTTTAGTGCAGACACCACCAATACTGTTTATTTATTTTTTTCTCTTCTCTAATGCCTCGTTTCCACTGAGCGGGTCGGTTCGGTACAGTATAGTCCAGATAATAGGAGAAGGATGCCTGCAAACAGCAAGGTCTGGTCGGCTCAGGAACTATCCACTTTCCTAACTATAATTAGCGATAGCGTTATTCAGAGTGAGCTTAATGGATCAGTGAGAAATGAAAAGGTGTATAAAGATATTTCTCAGCGCATGGCAGCTGAGGGATTTGAACGGACATCAGGTCAGTGTAGGGCAAAGCTTAAAAAGCTGAAAGGACTGGTGAGTGGAGTGGACGGCCGCCGCTCCACTATCCTGCCCTACGGGGCCCAACGGAGAAGCTGAATCACTGCAGGCCCGGTCCCGATCCCCCCCCCCCCCCTTTGGACCGGGGGGGTTATCCCGGTCCTCGCCCCGTAACGGCTCTCGGAGGCAATACTATACCACCACGTGAGCTCAAGGCCCAAAACAAGATGGCTGCCAGACCTAGGCCCGCTCCTATGAAGGCCTGCTTACAGCCTACCCACGCGGCAGACCCGCTTGTTCGAGATCATGCAAATGTGTGCACACAACTCTGGACAAAGCTGCACAAGGGCGAACAAAATCCTGTCCATCAGTGCCAATTCACCGGAGAATTAAGCCCAGTCGCCTGCACCTGTGGCTTCCTATTTTAGACAGACAGGAGAGCTACCAGCCAGACGGCAACACACCACGGAATGCTGACTGCCCCCAACATCTGATATACCATCAAGGTACCCTCTCACTGGCACTTACCCCACAGAGCTTGCTAATTAGCACCACTATCCGGGACATAATTGCCTTTCAAAGGCATAGGCTGAAGGACACCTGGGATGTCCAAGTGTGCTGCTCCATGCTCGCTACCATGCTGCAGTACCCTGCTTCCCCATACTCCTAAGCAACACTAATTGGACTCTCACGCCTATCACACGGAGCCCTGCGGGGTGGAACCCCTCTCCAGACAACAGTCATATAATACGTTTTATGCTACTATCTGCATTTGTTGTCTTCTCATGCAAAGTTCTGTTTAGCATGAACATTCTACCACAGCATATCATACTAAGCCTGCTTGTTATACAAAAAACAAAAATTGTGCAACACTCTTGTCATATCCTGTAATGCTTATGCACCCTGTTATGTTTTACCTTAACCTATGGATTATGTCTATATAAGCTTCTTTGTCAATATCTGCACAACAAAATAAAGAATCAAAAAAAAAAAAAAAAAAGCTGAAAGGCCAATATAAAAAAAATTAAGGATGCCAACAGCCGTAGTGGAAACAGTCTAAGTACTTGGAAGTGGTACAATGCCATGGATGCCATTTACGATCATAGGCCGGCAAACCAAGGCAGGGAGGGAGGTCTGGACTTTGCATCTGCACTTCTCGAATCCATGATAGAACCCGTTGGTAAGGTTTTTTTTCCTACTTGGCATTGGCTTTCGCTCTGCTAACCATTTATAAATTCACTGCACAAAACCATTAACTATTTTCACAAAAAAACACATTTTATTTGTACAGTGGACTGAACTATTGATCTGTGCATTTTCAGATACAGTTGATGGACTCTCCAATTATACCTCAACCTTTTCTTATGTTTCTGACGATGGTCCATCAACGTCGTTCAGCAGCACCTGTACGATGACGTCAACACAGACCCAACCACAGAGTATAGTAAAAGTGGGTAAGGGCTGCGCTAGGAACTAAAATACAGTAATTGATAACAGTAAAGACCAGACCAAAATGGTCTCAACGAATAGGTAACACAGAAATAGGCCTATAAAAAGTCTCTATAAAATCGAATAAAAGAGTCCTTCCAAGTGGTAAAAATATTGAATAAAAATAAATAAATTAAACGTCTCACTGATATAGCTGGATGGGATGTATATACAGTCCTCAGGAGTTGATCCGTCCGGGTTGTAAAATAATCCGTATATGTGAAGACAAAAAATGGAAACACGACAAACTGCCAATGGTGAAGTATTGCGGATCCAAGGATAAAATAAATAAAAGGAAAAGAAGATGATACACTCACATTTGGAGGAGCTTAGGCCAGCTCTAGGATGAAGGGCGTTTAGCGGTATAATCCCCGCTACGGGATATACTGGAAAGGTGCGTTCGTCAATACGGCCTTGGTTGTGTCGTACTCCACAATATATAAAAAAAAATAGCAATAGTGCTCTCAGTTTGAAAAAATATTTTAAATAAGTTAAAATAAAATATACTTACAAGTATAGAGCAGAAGGTACTGCTCTATTAATACAGTGCTGGTGGAATGATCCCCCACCTAGGATTTCTTGAATCAGGATACAGTAAAAAAAAAATGCCAGGAAGAGTAAATAAAAAGTGCATATAAAATACAATAAAATAAGGATTGTTCCTATAAAAAAAGGTAACCAAAAATAAACTTTTATTGTTTAAAATACACAATTTAAAACCATTAACGCGTTTCACCTTTAAGGCTTTATCAAAATGGTAGTACTACCATTTTGATAAAGCCTTAAAGGTGAAAAGCGTTAATGGTTTTAAATTGTGTATTTTAAACAATAAAAGTTTTTGATAAAGCACAGGACCTGTACACTTTTTTATTTTTATTTTTTGGTAAAAATAATTATTTTTGTTTTTTGTAGAAAAGGTTTATTTGTAAATATATTTGTTTACTTTGTACTTGTAAGTATATTTTGAAAGATCACTTTTTTTTGTTGAATAAAAAACAGGAGAGACTTTGCGTGTGTCTGATTAAATGTAAAACTTTAATAAAACGTTAATAAAATCAGGGTAGGTAATTAAATGTTGAGGTGCCGCATCAGAGCTTGACGTATTTCACTGCACTCTTCTTCACTATCCTGTGTAATTACCCGTCCTGGCTCTTCTGCAGACGTATTCCAATCCTGGTGGAAGTCTTCTCCATGTCTTTCACAAAGATTGTGAAGAGCACAGTAAGTAAGCACCATGGATTTGACAAGTGCAATGTCACTGTCATTCCTCTTCATAAGACAATGCCACCTAAGGGTCTTCCGAATGCATTTTCAAATACGACCCGTGCCCTGGATGTCTTCTTGTTGTAGGTTTGTTGTTCTGGTGTCAGGCGGCCATTGTCAGGAAATGGTTTCAGGAGCCAATTTTGTAAAGGGTAGGCAGAGTCCCTGAGCGCATAATAGCCAACATTCACCCCCCTCCTCCCCCCAATGTTCTTAGTGCAAACAGGATACAGGCCTCCCTGACCAACCCAATCCCAAAATGTGGACAGTCGTAGAACCTGAGCATCATGCAAACTCCCAGGCTTTCCTACATTCACACTCCAGAATAGTCCTTTTCCATCCACTACTCCTTGGAGGATGATGGAATGCCAGCCTTTTCTGTTGAAGTAGTCAGTGTGGTATTCTTGTGGTGCTATTATTGGTATGTGTGACCCATCAATAGCACCAACACACTGTGGAAGGCCCCACCTGTTCTCAAAGTAGTCAGCCATGTCTTTAAGCTTTTGCCAGTCCGGAAAATGAATAATTTCAGGAGCTAGCAATGTGCATACAGCCTTACAGAAGTCCTGCACACACTGGCACACTGAAGATTTACTGACACCAAAAAGATGACCTATACTTCTGTAATCACTGTTGGTAGCCAGCTTCCTCACAGGCAAACAGGCTCTGAAGTTGGTTTGCTTCTCCATCGCTGGACCTAGCTTTGCACAAAGGTATAACAATGTTTCTTCAGACATTCTGAAACTGTGCACCCACTGTGTGTGTGTGAATCCAGGGACGGTCACATCCCACCACTCATTGGTGCGGCGTAGAGCCCAAATGACTGGTCGGCGGCGCTGCTTTGACAAAAGGAGAAGCATCTAAAAAAAAAAAAAGACAGATGTTGCCATATCATTATTAATACAACATAAAATACTTTACACGGCCAGATAGCATCATGTATAAAAGTGAGCAACATAAATAACATAAGGAGTATTTATGTATGTTGTTAAATACATAATGGCATAAAGTTGCTTACCCTATAGCGCTGCCGTCTTTGTCTTTGCCGCACAAAGGTGTACTTCTCCTCCCGACTCAAGACCCAAGCCATAAGTTTTCTTCTCTTTTCTGCTGTGTTTCTCTTAGCCGCTCGCAACCTTCTCTCATAAAGTGCGGCATGTATTTTAATTTCAAAGAACCAAAAGCCAAATAGAGCAAAGACGAGCTGCTGGATGACCTCCATTGTTGTTATTAACATCACGTTGGTTTTCGCACTAGTGTGACGCCACGCTTGGCATTTGGCATAAACCACACAAGCCTCCAGGCGTTCCAACTTGCAGTGGAAACGCTCGCCTGAATAGGCCGAACCATTCAAAACCTTCCAAACTGTACCGAACCAATCCGCTCAGTGGAAACGAGGCATAAGTAGACTTCCAGGTGAATAAATTGTGAGACCAGTTGCAGAATCAAGAAATGTGATTCTTCCATTTCTTTTATTTTTTACTCATGACAAACATATATTTGTTAAATATATAAGATAGGTAAGCATGTTATTAAAAAATACTGGAACACAAGAGTTGCTTTTTAACCCCTTAAGGACCAAACCTCTGGAATAAAAGGGAATCATGACATGTCACACATGTCATGTGTCCTTAAGGGGTTAAAGAAGGACGTAAAATGCAAGCAATGTGGAACAGTACCCTCAAGTACCGAGAAATACATCATATCCCGGGTGTTTGGTGGACATGGTGAAACAGAAAGGAGACCTGGAAGACAGAATGTTTTTGTTCCTGTTGGTAAGGAATGTTAAAAAGATCTAACATGACCGACCCCCATTGACTACAAAGTAGTGGACTATCGTCGTATGCAGCAATAGAAACATCTCTAGGGTTCCGTTTGCTCTCTAGTGCAGCATTCTGAGTAAGCGTGAGAAAGTGATGTGATTCCTCTCATGTTCATGATGTTGTAAAACAAACTACAAGGAAATCAGTGATGCTAGTCTAGACCATTTCTGCCATCATGTACGTGGGAGCCTAGTGTAGGAGTAAGAAGATAGTTGTGTTTGTGTTTGGGTATTTAGATGTTAATGGATTATAGCTAAATGCATGTCTTTGGAAAAATGGATGTTAGTGAAGTATGTTTGTTTATGAGTGCACTTAATTAGGTATGAGAGGGAACATAGCTTGTTTGATATGTGCATTTGAGAGTGACTGATCAAACGAAAACTCTAGGCTAAAATGTTCATATTTTTAAATGCATTTGAACAAGGCAGGCAAAATTAGAAAATTTGTATTATATATCCTTTTTTTTCTGCAAACTTTGTTGTTCATCTGAACCCACCCCCTTTTTACCCACTAAAAAGGGGGTGGGTAAAACTTCCTTGTTCATCCTGGGCTGTGTCCAATGAAATGCTTCACATAGAAAAGCATTGTGGCCAGAGTGAGCATTGTGGCCAGAGTTAGTGAAGCTTAAAAACCTTAGATATTTGTAATATATACAGAGCTTAAAACATGTGGTCCTATGCTACTAGCCAAGCCTCAACAGTTAATTGCCAATGCAAGCCATAGTATATATGAATATCTACTTTCTAGGGCTAAATTTTCACCAGCCATTCATTGGTGAGAGGAAAATTTGAGCCCTTTATATATATACACACATTTATATATATATATATATATATATATATATATATATAATAAACACACTTTTGTTTTTGCCCCCATTTTTAATAGGCTGAACTCAAAGAGCTAAGACTTTTTCGATGTACACAAAAGGCCTATTTCTCTCAAATATTGTTCACAAATCTGTCTAAATCTGTGTTAGTTAGCACTTCTCCTTTGCCGAGATAATCTATCCACCTCACAGGTATGACATATCAAGATGCTGATAGCAACAAACACCCTATTTAAACTGTCAAGCACGGTAATGGAGGGGTGATAATGTGGGCTTGTTTTGTATCCACAGGGCTCAGGAAGCTTGCAGTCAATGAGTCGACCATGAACTCCTCTGTATACCAAAGTATTCTAGGGTCAATTGTGACACCATCTGTCCAACAGCTGAAGCATTTTCAAAAAGAGAAAAAACAAAAACAAACCGCACTCCAATCACGTGAAGATCCGGGTGCTAAACTGAACCAAGGGCCAGCACCAGCCCCAGGGAGTAGATATCAGTCGTAGAAAGAGAATCCAGGCACTCCAAGTATCTTCAATTGTATTTTTTAGGACAAGTAAGACACCACAGTGTCTCACTTGTCCTAATAAATACAATTGAAGATACTTGGAGTGCCTGGATCCTCTTTCTACCACCAACAGCTACAGCTTGGCCTCGATTTTGTCATGCAATGGCTGAGAAATAAAATAATCAAGGTGTTGCAATGGCCCAGTCAAAGTCTAGACCTCAACCTGATTGAAATTCTGTGGTGGGACCGTAACAGAGCTGTGCATAAACAAATGCCAGCAAACCTCAATGGACTGAAGCAACGTTGTAAAGAAGAGTGGACCAAAAGTCCTCCACAACGATGTGAGAGACTGATAAAGTCATAAAGAAAACGATTACTTCAAGTTATTAGTGCTTAAGGTGGCTCTACAAGCTATTTAATCATAAAATGTATTATTAAAATGTTATTCACACATGGGTTCTCCATTTTTGTTTTATTTAATAAAATAAATGATGACACTGTGTAATATGTCATGTGTTGTTGTTCATCTGATGTTGTATTTACCTAATCTGAAGACTTGCTAAGGTACATATGATGTAAAACCATAGAATTCATAGAGGGTGTATTTCTTTTTCCCATGACTATATATATATATATATACACGCACACTGATCAGCCACAACTCTCCTCCTATGGAAAGCTAAGGACAGGCTTACTATAGCATTAGGAATACAGACGTTACGTCTCTGCATTTCAACAGTGACTCACTGTTGTAATTTGTTATTCTTGATGATTCTTGCACGCTCTTGAACTTTAAATCTACCTGAAATCTGATTGGTCCTCAACACCATTGGGTAAATAAGCACATTTCTTTGATTGGGGAGGGTTTTTTTTTTTGTTTTTGTTTTTTACAATCATTTACATATTGTACTCTTATTACTAATTTTCGGTCAAATACAGGACTCATTGCAGTTCTATATGGAAGAATGAACAAATTCTCCCAAATATTTGAATTTAGTTAAAATGTCCACATTTCCTGAATAGAATACATACAGTTTCTGACATCTGCATGCTCAGGTGAAGTACTTTACTTCACACTCTATATATTAAGTATATCAGTACATTGAGAGTTAACACAAGTTGACACATTTAGAAGCTGTGTCAATGACTCATTTTGTGACAAAAGGCTATAACGCTGTGTATTCCGTACAGTGATATCATTTCTTTATGTTGGCTAGCGTCCCACTCGTTTCGTAGTCTCTATGCCGGCAGCCAGTGGTGTATCCTGGTTTTGTGCTGCCCTAGGCAGGACAAAACTCCGGCGCCCCCCTCCCACCCACGCCACCCTCACCCAACCCTCCCCCCCCACCCGCGCCACCCCCACCGAACCCTTCCCCCGTCCCGCCTTCTAAATACACACACACACACATTCACTGACAAATACGCATACACTAGGTAACAGAAACACACTCACTAGCAGACACACACACAGTCTAACAGACACACACACAGTCTAACAGACACACACACAGTCTAACAGACACACACTTACAGACACACACACTGACATACACACACACTAACACACACACACACAGACCCACACACATACAGACACAGACATACACACACACACTAACAGACACACACACACTAACAGACATACACACACTAACAGACATACACACACACAAACACACACACAAACTAACAGACACACACACAGACCCACTAACAGACATACACACACTTACAGACATACACTTACAGACATACACACACACACACACACACTAACAGACATACACACACACACACTAACAGACATACACAGACATACAAACACACTCAATCACTCACATATTTAATACATTTTTTTTTTTTTTAATTTAACCCCCCCAGCCTCCTTACCTTTGGGAAAGCTGGGGGGGGGATATCTGTCTCCCTGGTGGTCCAGTGGCTGCTGGGCAGTGCGGGTGGGTGGGCGGGCGGCGAGGGAGCACTTCCTCTGAGCTGTCTGCTCAGCTCCCTCGCGCGCCGCAGAATGATGCTGGGAGGCGGAGCCGGAATATGACGTCATATTCCGGCTCCCAGCCTCACTCTGCGGCGCGCGAGGGAGCTGAGCAGACCGCTCAGAGGAAGTGCTCCCTCGCCGGCCGCCCACCTACCCGCACTTCCCAGCAGCCCGCCGGCCGCCCAGCATGCCTTGTTAGCCGCAAGGCTAACAAGGCATTTGCCCTGGGCATTTGGGGGCGGCTTTTTTTGCCGCCCCCTGAAAAATGCCGCCCAAGGCAAATGCCTTGTTTGCCTCGCGGCAAATACACCCCTGCCGGCAGCAGCTGTATAATCGACCTAGGGGTTAACCAATGATGTTCTGTTTGTGTATCTTCTGACCTCAATTTGAACAATTTGTCCCTTGAGATTATTAGTGCTCTGCGTGCCACAATTGCTGCATAAATTGTAAGGACATCTATAAAATCTATGAATTTTTTTAGATTTGCATACAATGCATTGCAGTTGTCTGTTTGAAGCAAATCATTAGCTAGGGCTTTCATTCATTAGTCATTCAACTGGTTATTTATCATAGATCATATCTAAAGGTCATTTGAGCTTACAAAATAAAGTAATAATGTTTTTACATTAATGGGGAATCTTACAGTTTATTGTAGCGGTAATGATGCAATGACTCGTTGGGTGCGGTTCCTCCACTTTTTGTCAAACTATTTTCAAGTATTTTTTTTACCAAAAATAAGGCACAACCGAAACCCAAAGGCCACCTCTTCTTCTGCCCTTACAAAATCTGGCAGGACCGTTCCCAAAGACTCCTTACACCACCACAACCATTATAGTGAGATGTGCTTGAACCTTTGACTGCCATACAGGCACCTAGCAAATTACAAAAATATATGAAAGATTAAAGTGCAATAAAGACCTGTGTTCCTCATGTCTAGGCAGACTGCCATCTATTAATTAAACTCTACTGCTATCTACTTCAATACCCTAGAAGGACCATATATATCTGCGATATCTGGTTGTCCAAGTGCCCACAAAGCTACTTTTATTTTAAACACATGCAGCCCTTCCTCAGTCTTACTGAAGTTTGCGGGTTTGGAACTTTCACACTCCAGACCAATTTGATGACCTATAACAGGGATAACAAACCTTTGTCACTCCAGATGATGTGGTCTACACTCCCATAATGCCCTTACACCCATAATGCTGGCAAAGCATCATGGGAGGTGTAGTCAAAAACATCTGGAGTGCCAAAGGTTGCCTATGGCTGACCTATAACATTGATACAGCTTAATTATCATCACATGACTCCCATCAATCGCAAGTACCTCTATTTTATCAGGGTTTAATGCCAACCAGTTATCTCTCGTCCATTCCAGGAGATCAAGGCATTTATTGATAATTTATTTTGAGACAATTGAGTTAAGCTTGAAGAAGCTGTTTATTTGCATGTCATTTGCATAGCGCTGGTAGGATAGGCTATGCTCTCTCACGATAAAACCCACTGGAAGCATATTTGCTGCAAATCACACTGGAGATAAGATGGGGCTCTGTGGATTTCCCATCATGCGTGGATGAGTGGGATGTGGGATCAGGAAGATACTTACTGGGATCTGTAAGACAGAAATCAGTTTGAACTAGTTTAGGATTGTAGTAATATCCACACACATCTGGTAGGTGGTTTAAAAAGATGACATGGTTCACAAATATCAAATGCTGCAGAGAGATCTATCTTTTAGTACTGCTGTCTATTATCTATTGTCTTTTCCTGGAAGCTGGTTGGAATGAGTTATAGCTGCTGTTTGTTGTTAGTCATGCTTATAACTTTTTTGCAAAAAGTTTCTCAATGGCTTTCCATAGAAGGTTTGAGACAAGGGCAGTGAACTGCTTGCTTTAGTGATGGTGGAAAAGGCCTGCCTGCAAACAGCAGTGAGTAATTTTAGTTAAGACTGGTTTAATTTGATCCACGTACCCTTAAAAAAATGGTGTATTCATTTTTTTCATGGTCCATATTGCAGTTATGGGACACATTCTTTTGATTTATTGTGCAAAGTCCTCTTCTCTGATGCAAGCAAAGCTTGAACAATATGATTGGAATTCACTGTAATAATTCTTAGATCGTGGGAGGGTGGTCGTCATGGATGCTGGTATTTTAGAATGAAATGGATTTCACTGTGCAAAAAGATTACAAACTCATCACATTCTGACTGTGTTAACGTTAAAACTGTGTTATTACAAGCTGGTATGTAGAGTCTTCAACTTTGATAAAGTAGCTGATTTGGCCTGTGTCTTGCTCTTCTGATTTCATGTGAGACAATCTCTGACTGCTTGTGGTATGCATCGGTGTGTTTGAGTCTAGTTTGAGTTTTCCTCCACTATCTAGGATTTCCTCCTCTTCTGATCAAGAGAAGTATTAGGATTTCTGATTGAACTGTCAAACCAAAATGATGAGTAGAGTGGGGAAAGTTCATGTGAAGCCTAATGTGTGCAATCAAGAAAGGTTGGTCTTGTCCATATTGTGAAGACTTATCATCCACTTAGATATTGAAATTAAACAGAATAAGCTTTTCGCAATGATCTGAAAATTAATGCAGATTCCAGCCCTATGACTTCACCCAGGAATTACTTTCCGACCTGTTGCATTCCTGGCAGCCACACATTCACAATAAGTGAACCTCTGTATTTAATTTGTCAAGATTCTTTTGTTTCAGGTATTGTACCGGAGGATTGGAAGAAGGCCATGTCGTTCCTATATTTAAAAAGGGTTCAAAATCCTTGCCTGGAAATTATAGACCTGTGAGCTTAACTTCTGTCACTGGGAAAATATTTGAAGGGCTTTTAAGGGATAATATTCAGGAATTAATTGGGAAGAACTTTGTTATTAGCAATAATCAGCATGGTTTTATGAAACATAGGTCATGTCAAACTAACCTACGAAGAAGTAAGTAGAAGTATAGATCAGGGTGTTGCAGTGGATGTGATATACTTGGATTTTGCCAAGGCATTTGATACGGTTCCTCACAATAGGTTAGTCTTCAAACTAAAAGAAATTGGTCTAGATTAATATTCTAGTTCTTGGGTAGAACATTGGCTTAAGGATAGAGTACAATGAGTTGTCATTAATGGTAAATTTTCAGGCTAGATGAAAGTGGTAAGTGGTGTCCCTCAGGGTTCTGTTTTGGGACCGCTTCTATTTAACATATTTATAAATGATCTTGAAATAGTCATTGAAAGCCATGTTTCAGTGTTTACAGGTGACACAAAACTTTGTAAAGTAATAAAATGTGAGCAGGATATTGCTTTGCTGCAGAGGGATTTGGATAGATTGGGGTACTGAGCACTAAAATAGCAGATTACATTTAATGTAGAGAAATGCAAAGTTATGCACTTCGGGGTCAAGAAAGCACAAGCAACTTACACCCTAAATGGTAGTGAATTAGGGATAACCACACACAAGAAGGATTTGTGAATTATTATAGACAACAAATTATGCAGCAATATGCAATGTCAATCTGCAGTTGCTAAGGCCAATAAGGTTTTGTCATGTATAAATAGGGGCATAAATTCCCCCTATAATTTTGCCTCTTTATAAATCGCTGGTAAGACCACACCTTGAATATGCTGTGCAATTTTGTGCACCTGTTCTACAGAAGGATATCATGGCACTAGAAAAAGTGCAGAGACGAGCGACAAAATTGATAAAAGGAATAGAGAATTTTAGTTATGAAGAAAGGTTAAAAAAAATTAAATCTCTTTAGTTTGGAAAAATGGCGCTTCTGAATGGATATGATAACATTATACAAATATATTCGGGGCCAATACAAACCATTATCTGGAAATCTATTCATAAACAGGGCTATACATAGGACACAAGGTCATGCATTTAGGCTGGAAGAAAGGAGATTTCATCTAAGGCAAAGAAAAGTTGTTGTTTTTTACAGTAAGAGCAATAAGGATATGGAATTCTCTGCCTGAAGAAGTGGTTTTATCAGAGTCCATACAGATATTTAAACTGTAATTGGATAAATACTTGCACAAACATAACATAGAGGGATATAATTTTTGATTAGTAGGGTAATAGCTGCTTGATCCAAGGAGACATCTGACTGCTATTTTGGGGTCACAAAGGAATTTTTTCCTACTTTTTTGAAAAATTGGAAGCACTTCAGACTAGGTTTTTTGCCTTCTTTTGGATGAACAGCAAAAACATATGTGAGGAAGGCTGAACTTGATGGACACAAGTCTCTTTTCAGATATGTAACAATATAACATTCAAAGTATTATGGATGCCAAGCTGTAAAAGGCCAGACGTTTAAATTTGTCTTAAAAAAGACTGCTGCTCATCCAACCTTCTGGTTCTGTCCTGCAGTGCATTATCGAATAATTTGGTAGTGTTATTTGTTCTAGAATTGGGCCTTCATTATCATTAGCCACATTTTGCTGATTTAACTCTTCTTTGCTGAGTATGGTCTTAATACAATAATCTGGGCATGTGAGTGTTTTGGTGCAGTAATTTGGGACATGAAGATCAGAGAGCGAGTGTTTAAACTAAATGTATAAATTCTTATATATACATTAAGTTTCACAATCCCAAGTCCCAATCTTCCTTTACTGCAAATGGAAATATACTGTAAAAAATAAAAATTAACACAATTATCCCAGTATGAAAAACGACCTAAAAAATAACCCATGCTTTGATCCTCTGTAACTGTGTAGACCTATACATCGCCAGTAGAACCCCTCCCCACACAATTAAATGTCCTCCAGGTGAACTTTCAGTAGGATATAATTACAGGACTTAGCAGACCTATTAGAAATTTTATTTTGTATAAAAAAAAAAAATTGCACTGAAAATTTACAAGCCATGTCTAGACTGTTTAACAAAATATATTGCAAGGGCCTAGTGACCATATTTACTATTCTCTGTGCTGAGAAACAGTAGATTTAAACAGTAACAGTAGTCTAATTTGGCTGTATATTATTTAAGTTATGAAACAAACATGTTTCCATATAAAGAATTTTATACGTCTGAAAAGTTTTGTGGTTCTTATTTTCTCTAATAGTTCCATTGAATTGAATTGATCCTTTACCTCGTCTTGTGTCCTGTCGTGATTTTTCTAATTCTTTTTGTTTTCATTATTCTGCTTCTTACTGACAACGTCCTTTTCCCAGGTTTTTTTTTCCTTTTTCGTATCCTGACCTTTCATTCAGCTCAGTTTTTGAAACACTAGTACACGATTTAAAGTGTTTATTTCTCTACTTCCTAAAAAGTGTTGCTTAGATCAATCACACAATCTGAGTGACAGTGATAGACTTTTGTATATTTTTTTGCCTATTTCTGCATAACTATTTTTTTTTTTTATAGAATTATCAACTACACACATAAACTGTAAAGACTTAAAGCCCAAATGACAAAACTATGCAGCGGAGGTCTAGTAACAATTTGACTATATTAGCTTAAATTTTGCCATTTAAATTGTAATTTGCTACAATTTAAAGTTTAGCGAAACAGCCTGCTAGTGTGTTTATTACTATACAGTGAGCTGGACGTATATGTGGTAGTAAACAACCATTTTAGTCTACCTCACTTACTTCCCAAATGAGTTTCACGCTATCGGGTAATGACTTCATCACATACTCTTTATTAAAAGCTGAGCAGCACAAGTATTACAGGCCTTTACCTTCCAACAGTCCCAGATTCGCCCGTACATTCCCAATTTGTTGCTCCTGTCCTGCAGTTTGAGGTTTGTTCTTCGTCTTCCAAATAAGTGCAAGCTATAGTGATGGGCAAAGTGAACTCGGTGCGTTTAGACCATGCATGAATGTGTCAATAGTTCTCTATATATGGACAATGTCATAATTGGGCTGGCAAGAAGAACTTCTGTCAGCCTAGCTTCCTAGGCTGATAGCGTCCCCTTTTCAACAATGTATGATGAATACAAAAGAAATGGCACTCACATAATGGACAGGGATATACTGCAAACTATGAATGTAACAAAAACGAAGAAAATATCCGGCACACACATGGAAGGGGTGTTCAGTCTCACATTTAGATAGATAGATCCTTACTGTTACCACCCTCACCTGTGTGGTTGTTGTCCCTACATTTGGAATCTAGCAGAGATCAGATTATATGGACAAAGAAGCCATTTACACAAAATTTATAAATCTAAATACTAGTTATTAAAATTTTATCGAGAGACAGATTACATTGGGAATCATAAACAAGCTTTGAGATCTGAATTTTGTAATAAGAACATGAACCTCCTACAGCAAGTGATGCAACTGGGTCAGGGGCTCTTGAGATAAACAGAATATTCAGTCTGCTACCAGTCTGGGTAAGAGGTCAACTACTTGGGAAAAATCGCTATTAAGAATTAGGCTACATTCTACCATAAATCTATCTATCCAAACCCCCCACAGGTTTCTTGGCGATCCACCTAGGAACCATGATCAGGTTCAGTGCCTGGTACAACGTCTGGACGAGGAGATGTGTAACATCACCTCTTTTATGCCCTGCTGCACACTGGATTAAAACACAGTGCATAGATATGAAATGAATTGATATGTCCAATTAGCAGACTTGGCCTATAGGTCACAATGGGAGTAAGGAACCTAGTGGAGCCTCTGAGAAGCCCTGGTGCAGGTGGCAACTAGTGAGGTGAGTTAAGTTGAATTCAATTATCTTTGAATATCCTAAAGTGCCAATGACTCTCTCTCACACATACAATGACTTATTTGATGTTCAATTTGACCAAACACGTGTCTGTTTTTGTATGTAAAGCCTAATTTTGTTTTTGCTTGTATGTAAACTGTTTTAGAAACCTATTTTTAATCTCATTGAAGATCAAAGCAGACAAACATTCTATTGCCAGTATTTTGGAGTGTGGTGTAGATTAGGCTGTGTAGATCTCATTCACTCGGCTCCTGTTCCTTACAGATCAGGCAGGGAAATAGTATATAAAATAGCAGAGACTTCTGTTGTCAAAATTAAATAAAATAAAAATGAAAATCCTTTTCAAATCAGACAGTGTGAATGAGAACCTGATTTTGACAATATAAAGCAAAAATAAAAGCAGTCCTTGCTAAACAAAATAGGTTGATTCACCTTGTAGCCAGTTAGTAGCAGGAAAGGAAAGTTCATCGTAGCTTGTTCAATTGTAAGAAAGTAACAGAAAATGGGGATATACCCAGGTCTTGAGGCAAGTCAGTGATTTCTGCAGAAAGCAATTCCCATATGGAATAAACACATATGCAGGCAGGTAAGCTGTCTGTCTGTAGCTGAGTGCAGAAAAGAGAGTTAATTTAGCATTTGGCAGCCGAGCTGGAAATATTTTAATTCCAGTGGAGAAATGAAGAAAACAAGGTGCGGATAAGGGTCCAATTTGTAGATTATGTAGGAATCCCAAAAGAGGTAAGTAGAAAATTAGGATTCTGGGTTCTGGGTTGATCTGGAGATTCTGAGATCTAAAAAATAAGTTAGTAGCAACATGCAAGGCACAGGAACAAGCCAGGCTGGGGTAAGCTTATTAACCCCTTAAGGACACATGACATGTGTGACATGTGAGGATTCCCTTTTAGTCCAGAAGTTTGGTCCTTAAGGGGTTAAAAGTGCACAGGTTCACTGACAGGAGAGTCTTACATAGACTATTCATTGACAGTGGACCTGTGAACTTAAAAAAAAGAAAGAAAATAATTATTTAAAGAAACAATAACATAAAAATGCATGTTTTTGACAGTAGTGCATAAACCAAATGTGGGTTCTTCTAAAAATGTTTTTTTTTTTCTGTCATACCTGCTCCCATCCCCTGCCTTTTAATTCACTCTTCCACACCATTCCCCTGCATTCCATCTGTCACTCTATATACTCTCTTTTTCATGTCTCACACACCCTGCATTATTATGGCATGTCTCATGTCAATGCTTAAACCATCTGATATCATCAACACTCTACTAAATACCCCCCTTTCTTATCACCTTCCAAAAGTGTCTCTTTTATCCCAAATTTATGCAGCCTCCATTTTCATGCCACTTACAACGTCATTTATTTCATGCTATCTCTCCACACTCTTTTTCATGGAATTCTCTATTTTTTTTTAATTTTTTTTTTAATTCTTTATTTTTGGGGCATTGAAAGAGATACAAGCATTCATCTAAATGCCACAACAGCATGAACGATAATCACTAAAACATTGCAATTTCTTTGAAGTTAGGCTAAAGCATAGTTTGCACATTTTGTTATAGAGGGTTAGTGGTCACATTGGTAGTGTTTTCCATGTCTATGATGAGGGTAGTTTTTAGATTCTTGCTGCCCCGTGGGGTGCTTGGGCGTTAAATCGGCATAGGCATAGGGTTTTGGCTTGCTATGTCCCCATCCCTTTGCGTGGTATGAATTAAGTTAGGTGCGGTGATAGTGTGGGTATTGGGTTCTTTTAAGTGGTCTATGTGTAGACTATTTTAGGTACGGAGCCCGGCTATCTGAGCCTGGTTTAGTTGCATACGTGGGCTGTACAGTGCCCCTTGGCTGATTTATTGGCTTGAGTGGGTGCTCCGTGTTTGTGTTATGCCCTCTAACCCCAGGGCATTGGGGGGGGGGGTCCGCTTTCCGGGTGCGGGGCCTCCTTCTTATCTCTATCGTTTCTCTATGGGGCCTTCTGGCCGCGTCTAGGCTATAGGGTTGGGTGTGAGTCGGGAGTTTTAAGGGTAACTTGGTGAAACAGTATAACAATAGACATAATAGGAATTAGGTGTTAGCGTGGTTCACAGCATATAGTCACTATAGGTTTAAAGTTATGGGTCCAGGTTGGTCTTTGGACGAGGATGACAGCCCCAGCGTGGTCAACAGGGCAGGACCTTCTCCCGGGTTAGTGAGCTTGAAGTGGTGTTCGCCCTTGGTCGCCCATAGCGCTCTGGGGGTCGCCCATCTATACGTAAGACCTGCTGTTTGCAGTGCGGACGTGATTGATTGAATGCTCTTGCGCCATAGTAGGGTGTCTCTGCTCAGATCTTGGAAGAAGGTGATTTAGTGTGTTTCAAAGACGTGTGATGGTTTCCCCTTAATAGCTGCCATTAGGGCTATTTTGTCTGTTAGCGATTGACATCGCAGTATAATGTCACATGGGGCTGTCTGTGGTGCTTGTCGTGGTTTGGCGATGCGGTATACGCCGTCGAAAGTACATTGTTTTGCCTGCTTAGTGTGAAGGAGAGAAGCCGCCAGACGCCTTATAAAATGGGGTAGTTCCTCCAATGGCACCGCTTCAGACACTCCTCGTATTTTAATATTTTTTCTCCTGCCCCTGTCGTCTAGGACATTGATTTGTCGGTTAACGTTAGCTTGTGCGGTTTGAATTTGGGTGACTGTGTCTTTTAGGGAGGTGAGGTCATGGCGCAGGTCTCTCACCTCTTATTCCGCCGTCTGTGTGCGGGCTGATACTGCTTGTACCTCCGCTGCTAGCCCTTTCAAATCCGCTTGCCACATTGATTGTAAGTTTGTTTGGAGGCCGATCAGCATTAACTGGATGTCCTTCTTGGAAGCCGGGTTTGTGTCCTCGGCAGTCTGTGTGCGAGAGCTGTCAGTGTCTGCTGTAGCCACGTAATGCATAGAGTCGCCATCTTCAGACCGCTCGGGTGAGGCTGTCATTGTGTTTCGGGTCCGCGGCGGTGGATGAGACTGTAGCATACTGCCAATGTCTTTATGCGGTATGGAGGTGCCCGAGGCTGTTTTGAGGGATCTCTGTCCCATTTCTTCTGGGGTGTAAAAGTCCTCTTCTGTGTAGCAGGGACTCGTCCCGAGCCACGACGTTAGCTCCCTTGTGAGGGTCTGGTCGCGTGTGCGGTAGGCACCAGGTCCTTTGACGCGCCGTTTTGTGCCCGATTTTTGCATGAAAGGCATCTGCCGGTTCCGTCGGGTGTCGGGGGTAAGTATCCGTTGTTCTTATCGGCTGATGGGCTACTGTTTGCGTGTGAGCCGCTCTGGAAAGCTCTGATAGCTCGGAGCTGCTCGAAATGGCGACCTCTTCGTTGCGCCGCTAGCTCCGCCCCCCTATTCTCTATTTTTTATGTATTTCAAATATTTAGGAAAATACATCACAATCCAGGCTAGTCCAAATACATATGTGTTAAATATAGGAGATAGGTAAACATAATATTAAAAATAATGAGATATGATTGTTTACCTTCAAATTAATTCTCACTGATTATTAGGGAGTTCCAGTGACTCCTGCTCATTTCAGGAGAATATATATATATATATTATTTTTTTTATAAATTCTTTATTTTGAAGATTTAGTTATTATGGGGAGGGGGTACAGAAGAGAAAAATAGGAGATTAAAGTTCGTAAGTTGAATCATGCTGTACATACAAGGATGTACACATGTACAATGTGTTCAAACTGTTCAAACATGTATAGTTATTGTATATCGTTAAGACGTACATGTATCATTAGCTGGTTGATATCTTACGTATTCTTATCGGTTTATGATCTTCTTGTTGGTCTCACGGTTGGGGTGGGGTACAAAGATGAAGGGGATGTAAAAAGGGGGGGGAGTGGGTAAGATATATTTTTCTTAGTAGTGTTTAGTATATGGTGCAGGAATCGTGGGTGTTTGTAGTTTGGCGAGTAGCCAGATTCAATGGTGTTGTCTGGTAGTGTGGGGGTGCAGGCCCTGTAAGGGAGGGGCGGGATAGTTACCTTGTGTCCTTTCTGTGTGTTTGTGGGTCATGTATATTTCGTGTGTTATTTATTTCGAGTAGTTGATAAGGGTGGCGTGTGTTGTCTTGGTAGGTCACATTATTTCCTGTGCCCAAAGCCTGAGTTCGCAGTTAGCATGATCTTGAGGGTGAGGGTGTGGGAAGGGAAGGGGTTAGGATAGTCTGACGTGGATATTAGTCTTTCTGGGTTCATCGTTTATCGTTTAGTGTCGTCATGTGGTGGGGTGGTTTTGTGAGTATTGTATGATTTCTGTTTGTCTTCTGTGGGGTTATTCCCCACGGTGGTTCACGAGGTTAGCGGTGTTTATGGCTTGTCATCTAGTCATGTGGGGGGGAGGTGAGGGTTGAGGTTGGGGAGGGGGCTACCAGGGTATCCGGTTCTCCGTTCCCTCCATGGGGTTGACCTCCGAATATCTGTTCTCAGTGTCATGTCTAGGATCTTCGAAGTATTTGAGTTGAGTTTAGTTTCGGTTAGTTGAGTGTGGTCGATTAGGGTCTGTTCCTGTGGAAGAGGGCCTAATTTGCTGTTGTATGTCGGCGGCGGGGTGGGTTTTGTTTGTTTTAGTGGGGTTTATTTGGCTTTCATGGCGTTGGGGGGGTGTCATGTGTCAGGTGAGGGAGATGTGGGTCAGTGGGATGGGTGCTAGTTTGTCAGGTCTCACTGGTTGTGTGTTAGGTGGTGTATCAGCCATGGATCCCATATTTTGTTGTGGTGGTGAGTGGTGTCAGGAATAAGGGCTGAGAGTTTGTCCATCTCCATAGCCTCTTTTGTTTTGTGTATCACAGTCTCCAAGGTGGGGGAATTTTGGTTGCCCCACTGTTCTGCAATTGTACGTCTAGTAGCTAGTGCGATCTTTGCTAGTAGTTTGTTTTGAGATCTGATCAGTGGGGCGTAGGGTTTCGAAAGTAGCCATATCCATGGGTCCATGGGAATGTCCGTGTGCAGGACTTGGGATGCCAGGTTGGTTACGGCTGTCCATAATTAGGATATGTGGGGGCAGTCCCACCATTGGTGAATGTAGGTACCTTGGGCTCCGCAGCCCTTCCAGCATGTATCTGTGGTGGAACAACCCATCTGTTTTACTCGTAGGGGTGTTAGGTACCAGCGGTGGAGCGTTTTGTATGCCTGCTCCTTGTGGTTCACGCATATCGTAAGGGAAGCTGTTGCTTTCCAAATGCTTGCCCAGTCCGTGGGGTCATTCGGGGGGACGATGTCCCTTTCCCATGTTCTGGTGTAGGAGATTGCTTCTGTCTGGGAGGTGGAGTTTAGTCGGAGGTAGATGGAGGAGATTTGGCCTTTGTGTACTGGTTTGTGTATGCAGTTATGTTCGAATTGGGTACGTTTGGCAGTTGCCGTGGCCGTGTGTTGAGGGTCAGTGAGAAAGCTGCGGATTTGTATATATCTGAATTGGTCATGGGTGGTTAGTGGGGTTTGTCTGGGCAGGTCTTGAAATTGGAGTAGTTGGTTGGCTCTGAAGAAATGGAAAAAACGGAAGAGTCCGTTGTCTTCGTAGTTTCCGAAGTCTCGGGGTGTCATACCAGGAGGAATTGTTTGTTGCGTAGGATTGGGGTGAGTGGGGAAGGTTTGTTGATGAGAGGGGTTTTGCGAATGACTCTGTCCCATACTTGGAATGATGTTTGTAGGGTCGGGGCTGTTTGGGGGGTGTTTGGTCTCAGTTGTTTCGGAAGCCAGAGGAGTAGTGAGGGGTGGTCTCCGCCCAGTAGGTCATGTTCTATGTCAGCCCATAATTGCGTGCTGGGTGGGGCATGTAGATGCTGTATCTGTGCTAATTGGGCGGCTTGATAATAGTTTCCACTGGGGAGAGGAGAGTGTGGGTTTGAACCTCCTTTCTCACCATTAATTTAAAGGGGTGTCCCCATGTATATTTCATTCCCTTTTGTTGGAGGGCTAGGGTGAGGGGTTTTATGTCCCTTCTTTTCATCAGTGTCGATGGAGCGAGGTCCTGGAAGAAGGTGAGGCGATGTTCTTGATATTTAGGTGGTTTGTACCTGGCTGCTTGGAGCAGTTTCTCTTTGGCTGGGAAATGGTGTAATCTTGTAATTATGTCTCTGTGGGTAGCTGGGTTCAGGCTGGGGGGTCGCAAGGCCCGGTGGGCCCTATCCATTTCCATATCCCTCGCTGTGTGGGAATTAGTTGGTCTGGAGTGACTGACTCAGGTAGGCCCCGGATCCGTATGTTGTTTCTCCTTGAGCGGTTGTTAAGGTCCTCAAGGCTGTCCTCCAGGGCTGCTATGCGGCCGTGAAAGTAGGCTATATCCTGGGCCTGCTCAGTAGAGGTGGTTTTAAGTTTGGAGATGTGGGTTTCTGCAAGGTCGGCTCTATTGGCGAGTGCGGTAACGTCCGCTCTGAGGCCTACCAGTTGTTTGTTGATCTCTGCAGCCACATGCGTTTTAATGTCGGCCGTGGCCTCGTGTAGCATTCCCCTCAGGACGCCTATAGTGAGTGGCGTGGTGAGGTCCGAGCTATATGCATAGTCCTCCGGTTCTGATTCCTCTTCATCTCGGTGTTGAGAGTTTTTCGGCCGTTGCGAGGTGTTCGGTGTGCGGAACATCGTCGCTACCGACGGGGTAAGTTCCTTTTTCTTTTTCCCTCCACCCACAATAGAATATGTTGGGTAAGGTTTGTCGCACCAGTAGGGTATATTTTCGGGGTTCAAATACAAGGGGAGTCGCCGATGTTAGCGGATGATAGTGCTATGGGGAGAGGGAGCTCAGGAATTAAGCATCCATCTTCCTTCGCGGTCAGGCTCCGCTCCCCCAGGAGAATACTTTTAAATCAGGTTCCTTTTGTGATTGTTTTTTCCCCTATAATTTGATTTGAGATGTTAAACTTTGCTGTTCTCAGCTACATCACTGAAAGGGTTAGTGGAGTGATGGTTAGATATTTGACAAATGTTAGTTTTGGGCTCAAAAAAATTGATTCAGGTGTCTTGAGAATATTTTCAGAAACCATTTTTTTCTAATTTAATTTTTTTATTGAGGCAAAAGAGATAATACAATCCAGTAGAAGATATACAGTAGAATAGTATGTCACAGGTAAACACGTAGCATAGATTGCATACAGATAGACACCACATATTTTGTAAATATTTGAGTAAGGTGTCTCAAAGGCAATTTGAGAATAAACTATTAAGTATTATATGGTAATACAATGAATGTCAACATTTGTGAGCATCATATACTAGGATTGAACAACTAAGCTAGTATGAGACATATTAATAACAAAAATTATATCATATAAAAGTTTTTTCTTTTTTTCATGAGAAGACGGCGCTCAATATGAGCATCAGAAATAACATAGCAAGTATGTGTAGGTGGACAGAATAAATAAGACAAAATGAATAAACAAAACACATTCAGGTAATACAAATTTTGAGCGTAGATCTGACGCTGTGTTCTAGCTATAGGCCAATCACAGTACTTAATATGGATCTCAAACTATCTAAAATACTGACCATTTCCCCTCTCCTGCCAGAAGTGATACATGCAGACCAGATAAGTTTCATCCCAGGCAGCTAGGTGAGACACAGTACTATTAGAGCTCTGAATCTGCTTTATGTGGCCAACCAATGATGGTGGGTCCGATCCCTGGTACTGCTCTTGTCAACAGACGCTAAGAAAGCGTTCAATAAGGTAGACTGGGGACTCATGGGGGAATCATTAAAGGCAATAGGGATTGGCCCTAAGTTCCTACAATGGACTGCAGCATTATACCATGCACCGACAGCGGGGCACTTTCCGACCTATTTGATATCACTAAAGGGACCCGCCAGGGGTACCCAATGTCCCTGCTCCTATTTGCATTAACTTTATAGCCAATCGTGTGCCAGTTCCAGTTAAGTGAAAATATCCAAGGACTGAGGATCAAGGATACACACTACAAGGTTCAGGTCTATGCAGACGACCTGTTGTTCACTGTATCCCAACCAAAGGTGTACCTGAGAGGGATTCATGCCAAATTTAAGGAACATGCTTCAGTTTCCAATTTCCACATTAATTACACTAAATTGGAAATCATCAATGTGACTGTAACCCCAACCTTGTGGCAACACTTGCCTTGCACTATTCATTCTGATGGTGCCCTGTACGGATGTGGTATCTAGACATATGGCTCACTAAAAATAGAGTGGATCTCTTCGCAGTTAATTTTGCCACACCACTACACTCAGTGAAGAAGTAACTGAACATGTGCACGTACTACCTGTCATGGCTGGGATGAGGCAATGGTAGTTTAGATTACGCTACTGCCCCCTTGCTAGACTGTATCTGTACATATCCCCTCTACGTACCTTAAAGCATTGATACGCTGGTTCATCTGGAGAGGCAAAACCCCAAGACTTGCACATTCTCAACTGATACTCCCTAAACAACATGGATGACTGGCTTTACCTGACTTTGAGATGTACTTCGTAGCCTTCCACCTTAGACTAGTGATAAGCTGGTCGATTTGAGATGGGAGCAAGCTCTGGGTGCAACTGGAAGCTGCCAACGCTGGGGCAGATTTAATGGCCCTGGAGTGACTCACACCAGAGGCGGACAGGAAATTAGGGACAACCAGCGTGTTTGCTGGATCGGCACTTTCCATATGGCACTGCTTCGGTCCCAGGTTTTATATTACAAAAGCCCCGGAACCAGTGACTCCCCTCCTTGTGATCTGGAATTTCCAGCTGGAACGTTGGGATCCTTGGGGGGAGGATGCTCAGGATATGGGGTGTGGGCTCTGGCGTGGTGACATGCCCGTTAGAGTGTAATGACTTTCCTTGCTGCACTCTGTGGCGATAAGAACTTCGCCACTGGTTCCTGGCGGCGGCCATCTTTAGCCGCAAACACAGACAGCAGTGTTTGGTCATCGAGTGCATGGAACTATAATCGGACACTCTACGGTGCGAACACCGCAGTTACGTTCGGTATTTTGGACTATATTAAGTATTCCCGAAAGAGAACGACCACACAGCCTGAATTCATGGAACTCTTTTGGGCAGGAGCCTCGTGTGTGTTCGGTCAAAATATGGTTTCCATGGGGCTATCAGGGGATGTAACGTTTGTGGGGTTTCCGTGGATTTTAGGGGTACTTTCGGGGTACTGCTGAAATGTGTGTTTTTCTGCGTGGAGATAATTGAGTTAGTTCAGTTCATGACTCAATTTTCTCCCAGGCACAGGGGAGGAATTGTCTCATGTATGGGAGTGTCCTGGATCTGAAAGCCAATGTAATCGTGTGTTTGTTTCTGCTGTGGTTTACTCTCAGGTCCAAGGGGGAATGCCCCTTGCATGGGGACTTGCATATAAGGCCAGTTGTGGCTCCAATAAACGAGTTCCTGCTTACCCTCAACATAGATTCTCATCTCATGTGTGGCGGAAACGGCTGTATCTACCCTGGGGATTGCTATACTCCCCTGGGATTATTATCACTTGCTCTTTTAAGAACATATTGCTACACTCTCTTGGAGGAGAGGTCTACCCACTGGAAGCTGGATCCTGGTCTTGGGTCCAGGGGGGGTGCTTAGAGTACTCAGTGAGCAGTAGGAGCATTGATTTGCTGAGGCACCCGGTTGGGGTGCCAGGCGGACCGCCACACACTCCTTTGCTCTTTTCCCCGCTTCTCTTCTTGTTGAGCTTCTCTCTCTCTCCCCCTTCCCTCCCAACAAATGTATTTTTTTTCCTTTCTTCCCTTTCTTCCCTACAGCTGATCCCCAGCTCTCTCGCCCCTCTCTACTCCCATGGGTCTCACCGGCATGGCTTCACAATAAGTCTATGGTGAGAAGAGCTCTCCCTTATCCGAATTGAGCCACTATATGGTTCCGATGTGAGCTGAAAGAATATTAGTGTTAACATATGGCAGACTATAACTGAGAGGCGATATTATTATTATTATTATTATTTTATTATTTATATAGCACCAACAAATTCCGTAGCGCTGTACAATGGGTGGACTAACAGACACATAATTGAGATCAGACCACTGGACGTACAGGAACAGAGGGGGTTGAGGGCCCTGCTCAATGAGCTTACATGCTAGAGGGAGTGGGGTATAGTGACACAAACGGGTTAAAGTAGGGGAATTAAATAGTTTGTTAGAGAAGGGTTTATTGAGTGCTTGGTAGGTCATTTTTGACAGTTGCAGGAAAGGAGTCATGGGGTGGGGGATGAGAAGCCTGCTGACAGTTTAATTGATACGCTTTAATGAAGAAGTGAGTTTTCAAAGATTTTTTGAAGGAGTGGAGGCTGGGTGAAAGTCTGATTGAGGAGGGAAGGGAGTTCCACAGAATAGGTGCAGCCCTAGAGAAGTCTTGAAGGTGAGCGTCAGAGGTGGGGATCCGGGCAGAGGATAGGCGTAGGTCTTGGGATGAGCGCAGGGGTCTCGACGGGACATACTTGTGTATGAGGGAGGATAGGTATGTTGGAGCAGCATTATGTAGGGATTTGTAAGCAAGTGCCAGAATTTTGAATTGGGCCCTATATCTAACTGGAAGCCAATGCAGGGACTGACAGAGTGTGGAGGCGTGGGAGGTGCGACCGGACAGGAAAATATTAACTACCATCCTTGGGTAGGGTGCCCTTCTGAGGCAGAATACGGCTCTAGACAGGCAGGGTTCCTTGGGTTGGAACATGGGAGAGGGGGCGACCACCAGACATGACCAGGTCGGTTACCACAGTCATATTGAGATGAAAATAGACACAGTCTGGGAGCAGGTGCAGGGCATACACCAAAGGAATCCTTGCTAGGGTGATTACTGTGTTCTACTAATACGGAGAGCCATCGTTCACATGGCGAACACCAAGAATGGTAAAGGGCCATTGCGAAAGGGAGGAAAGGGATGGCAGAGGATAATACTACAATCCCCCCCCCCTTTTTTTTCCCTCCCCCGTTCAGTCCCTTCCATTCCTTGTTCCTCATGTATTTCCAAAGAGGCCCTATTGGCCAGTTGACATAGATTTTTTTCTATTTTGCTATGGGTCTGAGAAAAGACAATGTTTACATTTGTTCCTAAAGACTCCTCTAATAACTGTCCCTCAGACACTAGAGGCCCTTCCAGAGTCCTGGAATCTACGTAGAACTGATGTTTGGCATCTTCAAGCTCTGCATGACACAGAATGCTTCCCATAAAGATACATTGATCAAATGCAGCTCTATGAGGAGATGCTGTAAGGGATAGTATGGCGCTTTTCTTGCATGCGCTCTAGCCTTCCAATGCTTCTTTATGGGATAGCACTGTATTAGCTGAGGTTATTGTTATTGATGATCTCAGCCAGGCTGGAGCTGCAGCCGCTGGCAGACTGGCACAGTGAGGGATAGAAGGTAAATAACCTTATTTATTTTTTTGTTCTGGGGCAGGGGGGCATGACGTACGTAGTTGAACACAGTAAAATTTCAAATACAGGTTTGCATTAATAATGTTAGAGTGTTCGTTCCTAAAACATATGCATATATTCTGTTATTCTAATCCCATTATCCCTACTGAAAACTCCAAGTAAACGGATAACAAATTAGTTTTTTTTTTATATCTACAAATAGAAAAGCTGGAAATAATGGTGCAACCCATTGGCCAGTCCTATTTTTAACAATTACATTTGATAAAATCAAGTGTTCCCCCTCCCCCCCTTTCTTCCCCTTGTGAGGTATTGCGGAGAGAGGACTGTGAGTTTGACGCTGGTTAAGGGATGCCTCTATTTTACAGGAGTCTTAGTAGGCCTCAAACTGTTATTGACTAAGTTCGCACACCAGGGTTATGCAACAAGTAGAGGCCCACCAAATGTGCTGTAGCACTCTGGTGCTCTTAATTCTACATTCCTGAATTGTTTTATTTGCTGCCGAGATCTGCTTGTCTCTTACGTTTACACAGTTCTGGAGATCTGTGTATCTCACCTTCCTGTACTTACATTATACAATGTTGAAGACCTGTGTGTCTCACCACTCCTTCACTCATTTGCTTTGTGAATTGAAAAAACTTTCTTAATACAAAAAAATTTATATAAAAAAATAAAATAAAAAAAATCAAGCGAGGGGGCGGGGCCTGACAGCAAAGATGGCCAGTCGCACTTGTTCAGTGCTCCTGTGACTACGGACAAACTTATGAGGTTACCGACTAACAAAGGGGCATTAGCGGCACACGGAGACCGGGATCAAGCGTAGCAAAGCATGCTGAACACACCGGTACCACTCCTCAACCGATGCACCACGGACAACCTCCAAACGAACATGAGGCCTAACTCTGAGCTGAGCCAGCGGACTGGGGGAGGCGGCCGATTCCCCGGTTCGGGACACGCTCTTGAGCAGAAGCCTACCGCAGCCCTGCTACCCCCCCCTGTGGACCGGCGGGGGTCATCCCGGTCCCCGCAGGGGACGGTTACCCCCACACAAATATATGTACAAGCGGCAACATTAACAGCCACGAGGAGCTCACGAGTATCAGCCAAGATGGCGGCGCAAACGCGGTCTACGATTAAGCGACCATGCCTCACACCGCCCAAGCAAATAGGGGACTTCGTGGACCTGCTGCGCACCCATCTCTGGGCAAAACACAAGGCCCGGAGACAAGCCTACCGGATGGAGATGAAAAAGATGGCGGCGTGGATCCGTCCGACCACTCGACGCGCCCTATCTTTATGCCCCCCTCATACCTTCAGAGGAGCCTTTGCACCAAGCGGGACCCGAAGTAACACCATGCGGGAGGCCACTGGAGCTTGTGCTGCAACGCCTGCGGAGTCTTGCGAACCCGCGCCACTGAGGGTGCCAACCCCTCGTTCAGCGATTCTGGAAACCGGCGACAAGCGAGACATGAAACCTCAAGCTGACGACCACAGGGCCCAGTGTGGAGCGAAACCAGCTGCAGCGAGGCTGAATCCAGGGAGGCCGAGCTGTCGGGAGGCACACACACGGCCCACTGGGGAGGAAACCCAGAGGAGAACACTGCAGCCCTCAACGGCCTATACACGGGTCTCTTCCACACACCGGGAGACCGACCTCCCCTGTGGTGGGCAGGCAGGCCTACACGGCGACACAAGAGGCGACAACCATATACCAGCAGCTGGCGTTGGTTAAGTGACTATACTGTTCGTTACGTTAACTGCCTTAATTATGCCGACCTACACATTACTAGTCAGCTTAGCACAGCTATTTTTGCCTTATTATTTCTCTATGGCTTAGCCTAAATGTGTTCCCTGACACTCCTTTAGGATGTCTCTTGTAATGTACTACAATCACTAGCACCAACATATCTCTTGCCTAAACTCTTCATATGCCTACAAGTGGTTACTCTGATATATAAGCACCTAAGTAGTCAGGAAGCTGTAGACACTCTTAATCTGATAGCTACTACTTAAAACAAGATATATTTTAACCTATTATATGCCTAAGCCTGTTTAACCCTTACAATGCTTTTGACCTATTAGAGCCCACTTAAATCTCACTAAATTGCCTCACCAGCCTGTTTCACCTATGTTGGACTTATATACATAAAAAAAAAAAGTGCAAGATCTAGCATATACCCTAATGTTTCAACTGTTAATGAAAAGCATGAGGAATGCCGTCGGGGTACCACATGCTCGCTTGTTATTTTTTCTTTCACGCACTGCAAAAATAAAGAATTTAAAAAAAAAAAAAAAAAAAAAAAAAAAATCAAGCGATTTAATATTAAAAAGAATAGACTCCTCAAACGACAAGCGCTTTAGATTTTGGCTCATGAAAGTCTCACAGTTTGATAGCAATTGAAGGCCACAGAGCCAGGATTCTTTTCACTGTTTCATTACTCTTTTTGATTGGCACTTTAATGAGGGCGCCAGGGGTCGACCCCCTGCCAGGGGGCCGGTTCATGCCCCGTTTATCTCACAGTCCTCTAAGACTAAAATAACACGCCAGGCTGAGTTTCATTGGCCTGTGATCCTGCATCTCACCATGATGAATTGAGTGACTGCAGCAAGTTGGCACATGAAGTGTGTTGTAGCCGTGCCTTTCTGTCAGCACAATACAATGGATTTGCTGATTCCTGTGCTTTCACACTGTTCACTATTGCCGTCAGCCCCAGAGGTTTGTAAAGTTCATTCTCCATGCCTCTGGAAAGTGATAATAAATAACAGTTAAGGTTACTTGGGGTCTTTTACTGCAGGCAGTCCTGTTACTGGATATATATAGGTGAAGTATTACCCGCTTGCTTCAATACACTGACTATAGTAAATTTCAGCTGCTGTCCTCTAAAAAGTTTTTCAAAGTCTGCGAATTAGAAGTAGCAGCTGTGCTGGCAGATTCGGATGTGAAAGAGCTGCACATGGTGACTTGGTTTTACGGCGTACGAAAAGACATTTAATTTTTTTTTTTTTTTTACCTCTGTCTATAAATTTTCGTTTTGAACATTTAATACAAAAAAAGTAAGATGGCTCGAAAGCTATATTAAAAGGAATAAATTTAAATAGATTGGATTTGGTGAATTAGATGACAGGTTTGTAAGCAGGTTCTTTTTTGTTTGTGATATATGTACGTACATCTTAGTGAATTTAAAGGTGCTTTTCAAGATTACTTAAGACATTTTGTTATCCAGAGATTTAGAGGCAGTGATAAGATCTAGATCACCTTAGACAGTTATGTTTTTAGCTAATGAGTTCAAAGGTAACATACACTGCAGGATTTTGAAAAGCCTGGTCTTGTAATATATGTAAGTTAAATTACTTTTTTTATTTATGCATTTAATGTTTTGCTTATAGTCTACATTTTATGGGAATTTACTAGGTTTATTTTTTTGTGTGTTTTTGTTTAATTGGATAAAGTAACAACATAAGACATACATTCATTTATTTCTAACATTTAACACAAGATTAATGGACACCAATTTTATAGTCTAAAAAATAAGTTACTTACCTCTAATCCATTGGTGAGACTGTCTTCTACTGGGCCATTATTGTTGGATAGTCCCGTGTTTTGGGCATCTATTTTGGGAAAACCAAGTTCCAAGACCTGCTTCACATGCTAAAAATATGTCCGCCAGATGAGCCTTCATTATTTAATAGAGCTTATAGCAAGTTAAAATACTACTACACAAACTGCAGAATGATTCAGAGATTCCTTATAATTTGGGACTGCCCATGATTCATATCCACCCCTCATATTGGTTATGTGAGAATGGGGTAAATTTTGAGAAGTGCTATATCAGTATATATATATATATATACATTGTTGGCAGGCTTCTTGGTCTTGTACCTGACAGATGTGATGGGAAATGACACATGGGGAGAAAGATCTTCTCAATACAGAGAAATGCTCTTGTAAAGTGAATGAATGCGACAACTGACAAGGTCACAGTTTATTCATTTTTGTTATTGTAGTGGTCATGGTACTAGAAAGCAATGAATGCAGTCCATCACGTTCTGTTACGTTTACGTACCTTTCCAAACCCAACTTTTCTACTTGAAACATCGTAATCAATTGTTATCAATGTAATCATATGAACATTCTCATTGTAATGGTTCTGGAGAGATGGCAAGATGGAGGTGAAGTAGGCAACCTGCTAACCATGTGGATGTTGTGTAGGTCTAGACCCTTTAAGTTGGGTAGGGAAAGTTGTAAACTAACTCTAGGTTTCCATCCATTTAAAGCTCATCAAGTTAATATGGTTTATAGTTTACAATATATTTTACCATCTATATCTAATAAAATCACAAGCTATTGGATTTAGCTACAAAATTCAAAAGCTACAAATCTTATTGAAAAGCCAAATGCCCACACATTTGATGGCATTTTGACACCACTTGTATAAGGATTTGGGAGGAGCGTTTTGACTGCAGTTAATACGGAAGGATGTTCACCCTAACATTTGTTTATAAGAATGAATGAACAGTGTAAAACGATGCAACACTAAAAGAGAATATTAAATGATTAGCAAACAATGCTAAAAACTAACCATCAGTAGGATCCGCCACATTCAGATGGTTATCAAACTATGTCATTATTTAATTCTTTTTCTTTTAATTCTTTTCGATAAGATTTTCTAATGATCACAATCTCTTAGAAAAAAAATTCAAATGATTTATCTACAAAAATCCCCATAGACTTTAATAGTGACTTCTGTAAAAAAAAATAAAAAAAAAAATGTGATGATTTAAAAAGCTTACTCAAAAGAATAAAGTCAAGGCCTATATGTTGGTTGCCTACTTTGCCTTAATTAACATGTACTCCTAAGATATTTAGCAAATGGGTCTGCCTTGAAGTCAAACGTGTCCTTTCTATGACCATCTAGTCTTTTCTATGGCCATAATTTGGTCTCAGGCTTTGTCCAAGTCATTCCTTTAATCATTGTGAAAATAGGATATTTTAATTATGGCCCTCTGGGCCATGAGTCAAACTACCATTCTAATTATTTCCTTACTGCAATAGTGACATAGTATCTCTGTTATCATATATCTGGTGACAATGTCAAACAGCCCAGAGACTGTTAAAAAGCACAAACAGGTGGCAAACAGGGATAATGCAAGTTACAAATCTAAGTCTAAAACCAAGAAACAGGGAGGACTTATACGCAAAGAGGACAGTCTGAATTGAATTGTGAGGAACATGTAAGGCTAAATAAATCTGGATCACACAAAAGGGCATTGGACTAAGACTATATTTGTAGAATGCCAGGTTCACAAAATAATTAAGATGGTACTACCAAATTAATGAAATGATTAATTTAGTATGTGATTTGATTGTGTTTTAACGCTTCAGCAATACAGTTAAAATGGTTCAAATGTCTTCAAGATGTGTACAGAAGGTGCAAAGAATTTTTTATGTTATAAGAAGACAGTTAGCTCTTTAATGTTTTAGGGTATAGTTTATAGATTGTACACACACTACTTTTCCCAATTTAATTTCAACATGTCTTATTGAGGCATAGTTAATCAATAGATGGTTACTCAAAGGTGTACAATCAGTAATAAGAATAGCATGTTTGAGAATCCATAAAATTTAGCTGGGAACCTAAAATGTTTATCCTTGGAATCGTCTAAAGTGGCACAAAGTATCCTTGATTTGAAGGGTGGTCAGTTCAGGTACATCTTGTACATTGCAAAATTGGTCTACAATTTGCGAAGATTTTGCAGTTGTGGTCCAGTTGAAGCCAATGGACAGTCAAAACTTGGGAAATTTCAATATGGAGAAAAACCTGGGCACACTTGAAAACATATTCTCTCATAGTTCTCCAAACATAAGTTGCCTTTAGAACTCCCAACTCTATTCATAGAATCTAACTCACTGATAACAGGTCATTGGATCATCGTTGCCATCATATCAACACATCCTATCAGTTTCCCCAAGTGAACAGCTTAGTGATGTGTAACTACAGAAACTACATGTGATTGTTGATCCAGTTTGATGGGAATGTATTACATGGTCACTGCAAAGAATATTATCCACAACTGAAAACAAGTTAAGAAATGTATTCCTGCCCAGCTTGGAAGCACTTCTAGAACCAGTCAGCCAAATGTAGAATTAAAGCAGTTTGTTTTTGTTGGGCTCTATCCAGCATAAAGCAGTCTGGGTGGTGCCGTCACTGTACATCATCTGAAGAAAGGATTAATATAGGCCTCCAGGAAACACAGGTGTTACTCACAGAGTATATACTGATAGACATCTAATGGAAAAAAAAATTCTAACTTTGTCCTGAAGACCTCCTTGATAGTACCACTAACTGTATACGTCTTCACACAATCTGCAGAATAACTAACAAATACTTAACACAATCTAGAACATGTCATGATTAGAATTTTCTCTATATAGCTAAGTTTAAGGCCCCCTACTTATTATCATGAAATAACTGTGTGCGTGTCCATAACTATGTACAAGTAAAACATAAATCAATAACAGAATGCAGATGGTGCAATACTTGCACGGGTTAATGAAGCTGGTAAGTATAAAACTCTCTTGGGTTATCAATGGCCCAGCCTACAGCTAGGGAGGACGTAAGTAACATAGTATACGATATTTCTAAACAATAAACATCTTATCTTGGATATATATTTTGTGATAGTATCCTGAGTCTCAAGTAAGCAAAAAGTTAGCTCTGCTGTAAAGCATTAGTAACACTATAATTATAATTGTACGACACAAGTAATTGGTCTGATTATATAATAACAAGCCTCTCACTGCCAACTTTCCTATAGCTTTCCCCTAGGACCTCTGGGATCACGTAAACTATAGAGTTGGACAGGTAGGGGACTGAACAGGTAAATCAAGTGAAGAGCATAAATTTGCGTTCAACATATGGCTAAAACATAACAAATAAGCAGAAGAGGAGATACGATGATCTCAGTGTTCATTGTGCCCTGGTACTATGTGCCATAAAAGGTTAAAGGATATGCCCTATTCCAGGGGCTCAGGTCTTCAGTGCCTGACTTTCGTGGCCCAAGTCCTTGTTCGCTGGTGTGGTTCTTTGTTTCTTTTTTGGTGACTTCTGTCATCTCGCCCTCTGGGGTTGCGGCGGTGTATCGGTGGGCTGACATCCAGTCCAGTCCTCAACACTTTCCTCTGGTAAGTTCAGTCCCCGTTGAAAGCTGGTATGTCCGCCGGAGCCGCAATCCTATATCGCATACTGTTGTATGTCAGTGACAGCGAGAATGGGTAATTCCATCTGTACTTAAGGCCTCGATCGTCGCTTTTGATCTGGCCTGTCTCAAAATATCCTCTTTGATAGTATGGTTATGGAGGCGGCAAATTATATCTCGTGGCTTGTCTTTCCCCACTATTATAAATTAACCTTGTTACACCTCCCTAACTGTCAGTCAGACAACAGGTCCTGTTATTTCCTGGTTTGGGTAGCTAAACTCAAGAGGCAGGAATGAATCACAGCACCTGCCTTGCAAAGACTTCTAATAGAGCTGCATTAGAAAGTCTGTGATTAGACCGCCACAGAAAGTCTGGGCAGGGTTAGAGGGGGGGACTTGCAAAGACAGAGAAGAGAACCTCACCTTCTGCAAACTGTTTTTGGATATGTCCCACAATGAAAACATGCATAATGAAATGCATGCATGTTTTAATTGGAGGTATATCTATTAAGCTAGCTAATTGGGTCATAGCATCAGCTGTAGTGGTTATAGTGCTTGGAGTGTTCCTTTACGTGGCTACTGCAGTGTAACAAAATGTTTCTGGTAGGTAAGGGATTACAGGCGAAATCTTATTTGATTTGCTGACCTGCCTGATATAAATTCTTGCTTCACGTTTCCTTGTTTCTAGATCAACATTGAGCTTCTACTCCTAGCTTCAGTCTATCTAATCACAGAAATAAAGGATCCCTTCTCTGGCTCGCCATTCGAATTTTAGCAGTAAAGTTTTTTTTCTAGTCTGTTAGTGAAAAAATAACATTGTTCAGACTTGATCTCTGGAAAGCTTTGTGAAGACAAATATAGCTAGCGTGTCCTAGAATCTAGGACCTACCAGTAGATCACTTCTAAGATCACTACTAGTCATCTGCAGACCTTGGAGGTATATCACTGAAAATGGGAAAAGTGCCCCGTCCTTCAGAAGCCCAAGCGTGTACTTGTAGATAAGTCAAACTGTGCTATATATTTATGTGTAGTACATACTTAAAAACAGCATAAAAAAATAATCCTTGTCAACCTTCCTAAGGCGTAACACACATTGGAATTTAACAAAATATCTTGCCCTTGACACATTGTCAGCATTTTGTTTCCTTGCATTGTCGTGATTGGCAGACACATATTGTTTCTATTTTTCACTATAATACAGTTTTGTTTTTCTTGTTCTGTTTTATTATTTTGACTCTGTGTCATGTTGCCAAATGAAGAACAAAGATGACTTTGACTCATCGCAAATTACATATAGAAAGATTTTGCCAAGTTAAGTCACATGAAACTCAATGCCCTTTTTAGGTACATTCTTATCTGTTTTGTGTGTTTTGTTGTTTATCAAGAACATACTTAAATAGTTTGATGACATTTCACATATTAAGGTTTCCCCTAGTTCATATTGTTATCTGTTTTTAATGATAGAAATTAGTACAATTGATTGAAATAGCATGCAAGAATGTTTATATATAAATCATGTGTTTACATTTTAAAATGTGGAAGAGTTCATGGACAATCTTGTCCAAATAAATATTGTCCAGTACAAAGTGAAAATGGCAGAGCAGGTGCTGCCATAAAACTTAATAATGGTTATTCTAGCATGAACGTATTGGCAATAGGTCTACTGAGGACCCCAGTGGAGCATTTTGAAAGCATGTAATGACAACAAAACCATTAGACAAATATAGTCCATGTGTTGATAAATGGGAAAAAGTGTATGCGTGGGACTCTCATTTATTCCTATTAACTCACATATAACACCAAGCAGGGGCTATGTAAATTCAGGAGACATATATAGTATCTCCCTTGGTTAGTAGATGTTCTGGGTGATGCCATGTATTGGATTTTTGGCGTTCCACTTTATTGTGCAAGGGATGAGTGATGGTGCTGCACCAAAGAGACTGCTTTAAAGTTTTCCAGATGTTTTGGAGGGAGGGGCTATAGCTAAGTTGTATTTATTTATATTCCACTGTGTGCCCCCTGGTGGCTCAGTGTTGTCGGGATGCAATAATTATTTTTTTTCTTAGTGCTGATTGGCTGTCTTCCAGTCGGCAGTCAAAGTTAATTGTCAAAATTGTTCATTGTTAAATGTTGATTTCCTTATATACCAAATTAATGTGAAATATGTTTTTTTTAAATACTGTTCAATAAAAATAGTTTGAAAAAAAAAAGTTAATTGTCAGTCACAATGAAAATGGTTGTGATGGTTAGTTCAGGATAACTTAATGGCCTTATCTCACTTTTTGCACTCTTAAAGGAGCACTATAGGGTCAGCAACACAAACATGTATTCCTGACCCTATAGGGTTAAAACCACTATCTAGCCCCTTTGCCTCCCTAAAGATAGTAAAATCTTACTTGTATTCAAATCTGAAGCTGCTGCCTCTGCCTGTGAACTTCCTCTGACCTCTGACATAATCAGAAGTGGTGGCCTGATCCAATCACAATGCTTCCCCATAGGATTGGCTGAGACTGACAAAGAGGCAGGTCAGGGGCAGAGCCAGCACAATTCAAATACAGCCTTGGCCAATCAGCATCTCCTCATAGAGATGAATTGAATCAATTAATCTTTATGAGGAAAGTTCAGTGTCTGCATGCAGAGGGAGGAGATACTGAATGTTTGGATGCATTTTAGGCAGCCATGAGCCAGGAAGGATCTCTAACAGTCATCTGAGGTGTGGCTAGTGAAGTTATCACTAGGCTGTAATGGAAACACTGCATTTTCTCTGAAAAGTGTTTACAGCAAAAAGCCTGAAGGTAATGATTCTACTCACCAGAACAAATTCAATAAGCTGTAGTTGTTCTGGTGACTATAGTGTCCCTTTAATTTTTTTATTTTTTTTTTATAAGGAAAGTTTAAGCCCTACATCAACCACTCAACTTGAAGTGACTGTATCCAACTTTTTTTAATATTATAAATCTTTATTTTTGCGGGTAATCAGAAACATATCATGTTACAATGTGTGCCATAAAGGCTTTCAAGTAAGGTTACAGTTTGCAGTAAAAACAGCGTCACTTGCATATAATATACCCAAATTTTATAATGAGAATTTTCAGATAAGAATTCCTCTCAACAGTACAGCCGGATAGGTCAGTTAGTGACTGGAGGTTGCCGGTATTTAGCGTGTACACCCTCTTTGTAGTCGGGTAAGGCTTTGTCGGGGGTTAGTGTTGTCTAGGGCGCGTGGGTGTGGGGTAATACAGTTTGTCAACTGGTAGATAAGGTCCTAGTCTACCGTGGAGGTTAGTCTATGGGAAGTCGTGTCGGCTGGGTTGGCTGTTATACGTGCCCTGGATTCTCTCGCCTGCATACTAAGGGATGGGCACGTGTTCTAAGGGAGGGGGGGAGGGTAGGAGTAAGTAGCTGGTCATGGTGGCTGGCTTGCTGCTTGCAGAGCCAGGTGTAAGGAGCAGTATTCTAGAGGTCATTATAGTCAAACCGCATGAAGATTTAAGTGAACTTCTAAACAAAACAAGTTATAAAATAAAATAGAATAAAACCAGACCCCGAATGGCAATGTGAACAACAGTAGTTACACAGTTCATGTAGGAGATTCTGGCGCGCCCGTTCTCGACCCCCTAGGCACAAATGGGTTAATGTTTGCGACAGTCCATGAAGGGCGGGTGAGCACCGGGGCCGCCTCCGCTGGTAAGCCTAGTGCTCGGAGGAACGCTGGCGCCTCCGACTTGTGGGTTAGGATGTGCATCCTGCCGTCTTTCTCCGCCATCAGTCGGTGTTGCCCCCATTTGTATGGGATGGTTTTCTCCCGCAGCTGCTGAGTAATCTTTCCAAGGGATCTCCTCCATGCCAGAGTGTGCCTGGAAATGTCCCTGTAAAAGATCAGCTGTGCTCCTTGAAAGGGGACCGTGGGAGAGTCCTTGGTAGCGCCCATGAGGGCCCCCCGGTCAGAGTCCCGGTTAAATTTAACAAGTACATCCCTTGGGGCTTCTAGAGGTGCTTTAATGGCTTTGGGGAGCCGAAAGACAGAGTCCACTCCCATCTGCTTCACTTGTTTAGGCATTAGTATTGTTGCTAGCAACCGTCGGCAGTAATGAGGCAACTCAGAGTTGGCAACTGATTCAGGGACCCCTCGGGTCCGCACATTCCGTGCCTTCGCCCTATCTTCCATATGAGCTAGCTGTGTAGTCAGGGCTTTACATTGTTTTTGCAGCGACCCCAGGGATGCGTCTGTGGCAGTTTGGGCCACCCCGGCACCCCTGAGGGTCTCTTCCACTGTAGCCACGCGGGTTGTGAGTGTCGAGACTTCCTCTCTGATGAGCGCCATATCGGCGTGGAACATCGCCTGTATTTCTTTAATCAGCGCCTTTATATCCGCTTTCGTGGCTGGGGCAGAGTCCCCGAGTTCCAAGGGCGACGGGGGCTTTGCTGGTACCTTCGGTGGAGGTAGGTAAGCTGCTGTCTGGCTCTCATCATCCGATGATGGCGAGGTGGAGGCCTCTGCCGGCGTCATCTTGCTTAGGCCGGGCCGCGGCCGCGAGGTCGTGCATAGAAAAGTCCCTATGTCTCTGGTACCGGAGCTGGGGTCGGCTTTATATTTCTTGGCCTTTTTGCCCATGATGTAAGGCACACCGAGAGCGTTGTTTAGCTTGTTATTTATGGCGTTTTTCTCCTAAATTCAGCGGTATGTGGATTTTCGTAGCGGAGCTACTGCAAGGTGCGTCCTGCTTGCTCGGGTGCTGGCTCCGCCCCCCTCTGTATCCAACTTTTTATTCAACTTCTTTTTCAAAGGTAGTTGAAAAGCCAGATCTTTGTTGATAGAACTCTTACCAGTAATTCCTTTTCATGTTGATAATATTTTTGCTGTTGCTCTCGGTATATCATGCACTGAATCTGATGCACTCTCAGATTCACTTTGAAATTGCCTGTAGCAAACCCAAGTGTGTATTCAGTTTTCTTCCAAATGTAGACATGCTCTCCAAAATGACATGCAAAGGATGAAAAAAAGACATGGATAGGATGAAAAATATGTACCAAATTTGGGACAAATTTATTCTAGTTCAGCAATCCAAGATACCCAAGTTTAACCAAACCAATCTGACCGATCCTGCAGAGAAGCTGTGAGAGAATCCATCGAATGTAGTTCTTCAACTTTGGTAATTTATTACCAGAGTGTGGGAACAATAGACATCTTCCATAGAGATGGAATTAATATTTGAGCTGATTTTTTTTCTTTTTTAATAATAATTGGCAACTGAAATTGAAGAAAGGTAAAAAAGCATAGCTTCTGGAGAGAATGTGATATTAAAATCTGTAATTTTATGTATCTTTCCATGTATCACCCTCCAGAAATAAACTATGAGAGTTTCAATACCTCTACCGCAGCACTGACATGTCTCCAACACCAATGGATGCATACCACATAGTCAGTAGTTTATAATTTAGCCCATACATTTAGTTAAGACTGAGCTCTGCTGTGTCAAAATAGAAAAAATAAATTAATTAAATACTGAGCTACAGAATGCCCAAACTCAGTTTTTATCTTTTATTTTTTTAGTGTAGCTCAAACAGAAAACTGAAATATATGAACCTGACCAGTGGTGCAAATCAGTCCGTAGGACCCTCATATGTGATACAAACATTTTCTTGATATAAAAATGTTAGATGCTTAGTAATCCAAAAATCCAGATATTTAATTATTGTACTACATCAGGTGAACTTTGACTGGGACCTGGAAGGCTTTTAGGATATTTGGTTGTGCAACCATGAAAATAAGATCAACTGAGTATGTAGATACTATGTGTTCCTTCCCCCTAAATGAGAAGCCCGATATACCCCTGTCCTACCTCATCACCTCCAGAAAAGCCTCTAGCGTTAAGGAAAACAGGAGGGGGACAATGGACAACCTTGGCAGTGGTCTTGGTGATTTTGAATGTCTCTGATAGAGCTCTGTTGACCTTAACCTGAGCATTTGGGATAATATATAGAGCCACAATCCATGTGCAGATATTTTGACAGAAATAGAAATACTGTTTTTTTAGAAGACTCCAATCCAGCTTGTCAAAAGTCAGAATCAGTAAAGAGGAGAGGAGCAGAAAAGGTCTATGAGAATGATGAGCTAAGTCATCGAAGACTAGCTACTTACATTCTTTTAAAAATTCTTTGTAAAGGATATTAGGTGTCATAATTAGTAATGGTAATATTATGTTCTGCTGATAGCATGTGATAGCTTAACAGAATCGGAATCTTACATACAAAAACACGGGGAGATGCTTAACACCAACTTTCTATTTTGTAGGTAAGATTAAATGGTTAAATGAGTTATGAGGAATAATAGAATTGCTTGAAACCCTTTGTTCAATTAAAATAAAATGTTGTTATTTTGGCTGTTTACCAAAATAAATTTAAGTTAAATAATGAATATGGGTTTAAAGTGCAGGCTCTCAGCTTTGATTTCAGACATACAAATTGGAGGAAGGGTTTAGGAATTACAGCTCTTTAATATGTAGTCACCTCTTTTTCAAAGGACCAAAAGTAATTTGACAATTGACTCAAAGGCTGTTTCATGGACTGGTGTTGCAATTTCTTCATCAATTAAGCAGGTAATAAGTCTGGAGTTAATTTTAGGTGTGGCATTTGGAAGAAAACCCACAACATGTTTTCAAAGGGACTCTCAATGCAAGTGAAACAGGCCACACTTGGGCTGCAAAAAAAACAAAAAAACAATCAGAGGATTAGCAGGAACATTATGAGTGGCCAAATCAACAGTTTGGTATATTCTAAGAAAAAAGAACACACTCATGAGCTCTGCAACACAAAATGACCTGTACATCCACAGAAAACATAATTGGTGGATGATCTGAGAATCCTTTCCATAGGAAAGAAAAACACCTTCAGAACATCCAGCCAAGTGAAGAAAACTCTCCAGGAGAAGGGAGGCATATCATTATCCAACACTACCGTAAAGAGGTGACTTCACAAGAGAAAATGCAGAGGGTTCACGACAAAAGTGCAAACCATTCATAAGCCTCAAGAATAGGAAGGCCAGATTAGACTCTGCTAAAGAACATCTAAAAACCATCTAAAAAAGCCAGCACAGTTCTGGGCAGAGGCGGCTCTCTAATTAGGCGGTTTAGGCGGCCGCCTAAGGCCTCGCGCTGGCTGGGGCCTCGCGGCCGCCTAAACCGCCTGTTGGCAGAGTGTGTCAGGTCCTCGGTCAGTGACCGAGGACCTGACACCAGGAGGGGGCCCGGCGGCTTGCCCGGTATGCCGCCGGGTGCGAGGCCCCTCCTGGCTGCCAGGCCGGCCACCGCAGACACTGGTCTGCAGCTCCGCAGTGTGCAGAGCTGCAGACCATGTGACTCGCGAGAATTGGCCAATCAGAGCGTTGCCGCGGGTTACCACGGCAACGCTCTGAAATCTCGCGAGATTACAGGGTCTGCAGCTCTGCGGAGCTGCAGACCGGGAGCAGTGGTCACCGGACCACCAGGGAGCCCACTGGACCACCAGGGAAAGGTAGGCTCTCCCTCCCCATCACCCCCCACCACACTCAGGCTCACCCCCAACCACCATCACCCCCCACCACCCTAAGCCTCACCCCCCACCATCACCACCCTCAGCCTCACCCACCACCATCACCCCCCACCACCCTCAGCCTCACCCCCCACTATCACCACCCTCAGCCTCACCCCCCACCAGGAGTTATGGGAAGGTAAAATTTTGACCGACCGCATGGGCCAAGTAGCCGAATATAGTTAAATGAAATCTGGCCCTGCGGTCGGTCTCCCTTCGTGCCCCAAAATTCCCGAATTGATGTAACATCCACAGTACAATCACTAACCGGATGAATTCCCATGTTCGTGGGATTCATCCTACCGAACGCCGGGCCGTTCGTGGGTTTCCATCTGTGCCTTCTGAAGCCCTGGAGGTCTTAGCAGTGTCTGGCTAGTCGAGTGTCCGTTTTCAGTTCCAGACACTCGACAACCAAACACCGCTGTTCGCGGATTTAAGATGGCGGCCGCCACATGTTCGGCTGCCGAAATGGCGGCGGGGTTCGTGCCCACAAGGGAATGAAAAGCAAGCAGGGAGGTAAATTATCCATTATACCCATCAGGGTGGTCCGGTTCATTCGGTACTTTGTTCGTATGGTGAATTTTTGTGGTTCACATGTCAGCTGTTATTCCCATACCGAACAAAGTATGTCCATACCTAGTTACTTAGAGTATTGTGTACTCCAGGCACAGGAAAATCTCTGAAGTGCCAACAATCAATAAAAGGAATAGGACAGCCAAAAAGGGGGTTCTGCTACAAAATGTAAGGCAGAAAGACCCAAAAACAAAACAACAACTGAAGACAGCTGAAGTAAAGGCCTGGGAATGCATCACGAAGGAGGAAACCCAGCATTTGCTGATGTCCATGCATTCCAGATTTCAAGCAGTCATAGCCTGCAAAGGAGCCTTGACAAAATATTAAAAACTACCGTATAGGATACCGCACTCTCCTGGATCCCAGGGTGCAACCGGGCCTGAAGTTGGCAAATCCTCACAATGTAATTTGCTGAAAATAAATGATGGTCGAGGCACTCAAGGTAAAATCAGTGAGCAGATTTATTGAAGAAGATGGAAAGCAACGTTTTGGCCCACAACAGGGCCTTTGTCAAGCCTGACAAAGGCCCTGTTGTGGGCCAAAACGTTGCTTTTCATCTGCTCCAATAAATCTGCTCACTGGATTTACTTTAAATGCCTGGACCATCATTTATTTTCTGCAAAATATTAAAAATGTGCATTTTATTTATGATTGTGTTAATTTATCCAATTACAGTACACACAGGACTATGTATGAAAATGGTTGCAATTGCTAAACATTTCATACAATATTTTTGAATTAAAGCTGAATTAAAGCTGAATTAAAGCTGAAAGTCTGCACTTCAATTGCATCTTGGTTGTTTAAAATCCATTTAGTGGCATACAGAGACAAAATTATACAAATTTTAAAAAAAAATGTGTTTGTGCCTAAATATTTCCAGACCTAACAGTATTTTAGAAATATGAGGAGGAAGTGGGAGTTGAGCCTTGAATGTCCTTAGATGCAGGCGTCAAATATGACACAAAATATAACGGAAGGAACTAACAGTGTAGTATGTTCATGTTCACTATCAGTTCCTTCTATTGTCCTATTTTGTTTAATTTTATGCTCCCGCATCTAAGGACATTCAAGGCTCCAATCCTACTTCCTCCTCAAGCTTACTGCTACTAGCCAGGCCATGTTGTGTTCCTGCTAATCTCACTTTACAAGTGTACTCCCCACCGCTTGACCATTCACATTGTGTATTGAAAACATTTACAACTCAAAATGTAAGAAGAATTTAAAAATACTATATTGAAAAGCAATTGTTATAATAGGGCCACTTTGACCAGCTTGTATTAATTTTGGAGAAGCTAATTCAGAGTTCCACTTTAAAACATTGTTACTAGTTTTTAGAGTTTTGAGAATTCCCCCTTGAAAGAATATATTTGTACTCCTCCTATAAAAAAACATCTCTATAGCTCCTCTTCAAATTCTCCAATGTTACATCCCAGCGGTCAGACAATATAAATCGTAGGAGTTATCATTACTAGACTGGCTTTGTGCATGTCTGCAGTTAACTTATAAAAACAAAGCAAAACATGCAAGGCATTCTAAACTGCCACTCAAACAGGAGTAGAGGTAAGAGTGCACACAGGAGCTGAGAAGATGAGATAGCTGATCTCTAGGCTATGGACTGGGTTATGTCAGTGTAAGTGACAGCATGCTGCACATTCAGACCCGGGCAGATATACCAGAGCACAAACATGGAAAAAATTGACAGAAAAAAAACCTGTTAAAAGGTTTATATATATTTTATATATATATATATATATATATAATGATAATAGATACACGGGCTGCACTCATGGTCTTTCCAAGTATAGATTCTTTTATTCCATCATGTTAAAAGCAGATCAACGTTTCGGTCCGCACAGTGACCTTCCTCAGGATCAAATAGCATGCGGACCGAAACGTTGATCTGCTTTTAACATGATGGAATAAAAGAATCTATACTTGGAAAGACCGTGAGTGCAGCCCATTTATCGATTATCATTGAATATTCATACCCCAGGACTGGCACCCCGCATTTAAAATTTATATTTAAGCTTGAGTGCAAGGACTACTCAAATCACATATATATATATATGTGTGTGTGTTTTAAGTTAAAGGAACATTATAGTGTTAGGTATACAAAGCCCTCTGCAAGCAAAGGGTTAAAATCCCTTTAAACTCTTACCTGATTTATCTGGGTTGGTTCCCTCTCCACCTGCGACAATGTCAGCCGAATAAGGCCTTCCCAATAGGAAAGCATTGAATCAATGCTTTTTGTGGGGATTTGCAAATTGCTAGTCACAAAGCTGCTAGAGGCAGTCTACATGTGAATATTGCAGTTTTTTTCAAACTGTAATGTGTTAAGCTGCAGGGTTCAAGGGGGTGGAACTACCACGGTCACATAGGTCGCAGCTGCGACTGAGCCCATTACTCAAAGGGGCCAGGCTGCCCTGTCGACCCCTGCTGATGCACAGGGTCGGACCAGTGAGATGTCATAATTTTAGGGCCAGTGCACAGTCACAAAACCCAGGGGCGCGCAGTCGCTGGGTTACCAGTAGGAGGGGAGCGCACAGCGCAGTGCTCCCCCTCCTGCCAGTCACTGCATGTAGTGTGGCCAAGCAGACTACTGTCTGACAGGAAGTGCTCACTGCAAGCTATGAGCACTTCCTGACCCACCACAAGGAGTCAAGCAGGTACAGGAGGGGATGGGGGAGAGACACATGGAGAGGCAGGGGGAATGAGACACATGGAAGAGCTGGAGATGGAGGAATGAGACACATGGAGGGGCTGGAGGGGAATGAGACATATGGAGGGTTTGGGGCGTGAGATATGTAGAGGAGCTGGGAGGGAGAATGAGACACATTGATGGGTTCGGGGGAGAATAAGACACATGGATAAGCTGGGGGGATGAGACACATGGAGGAACTGGGAGCAAGAATGAGACACAAATGGGGCTGGGGGATTAGACACATGGGGGGAAGGGAATAGGGCAATGTTTGCACAGGGACCCTGGTGTTTTCTAGCTATGCCTCTGGACAGGTAGTAAGCACCCAGACCACTTCAATGATATAAAGTGGTCCGGGTGACTGTAGTGCCCATTTAGTTATGCAGTACAGTGAAGGAGCTTTGCTGTGGATTCACTTTTGGTGCAGAGGGTGCAGTTTTAATCCTGTAAGTTTGGGGTTAAAGCAGATGCTGTAGGGTAAATCCAACATAGTGAGGAGTTAATACAGTAGGTCATAGAAACATAGAATGTAACGGCAGATAAGAACCATTTGGCCCATCTAGTCTGCCCAATTTTCTAAATACTCTCATTAGTTCCTGGCCTTATCTTATAGCTAGGATAGCCTTATGCCTATCCCACGCATGCTTAAACTCCTTCACTTTTTTAACCTCTACCACTTCAGCTGGAAGGCTATTCCATGCATCAACTAGCCTCTCAATAAAGTAACTTCCTGATATTATTTTTAAGCCTTTGCCCATCTCATTTAAGACTATGTCCTCTTGTTTTTTCTTCTTTTAAATATAGTAGTCTCCTCCTTTATTGCGTTGATTCCCATTATGTCTTTAAATGTTTCTATCATATACCACCTGTCTTGTCTTTCCTCCAAGCTATACATGTTAAAATCCTTTAACCTTTCCTGGTAAGTTGAACCAGTTTAGTAGCCCTACTTTGAACTCTCTCCAAAGTATCAATATCCTTCTGGAGATACGGTCTCCAGTACTGCTTACAATACTCCAAGTGAGGTCTCACAAGTGTTCTGTACAATGGCATGAGCACTTCCCTCTTTCTACTGCTAATACCTCTCCCTATACAACCAAACATTCTGCTAGCATTTCCTGCTGCTCTATTACATTGTCTGTCTACCTTTACGTCATCTGAAATAACTACCCCTAACTCCCTTTCCTCAGATGTTGAGGTTAGGACTCTATTAAATATTCTATACTTTGCCCTTGGGTTTTTACATCCAAGATGCATTAGCTTGCACTTATCCACATTAAAGGACCACTCTAGTGCCAGGAAAACATACTCGTTTTCCTGGCACTAGAGTACCCTGAGGGTGCCCCCACCCTCAGGGACCCCCTCCCGCCGGGCTCTGGAGAGAGGAAGGGGTTAAACTTACCTCTTTTTCCAGCGCCGGGCGGGGAGCTTTCCTCCTCCTCTCCATCTTGATCGCGACGTCATCGGCTGAATGCGCATGCGCGGCATTCAGCCGGTCGCATAGGAAAGCATTTACAATGCTTTCCTATGGACGCTTGCGTGCTCTCACTGTGATTTTCACAGTGAGAAGCACGCAAGCGCCTCTAGCGGCTGTCAATGAGACAGCCACTAGAGGATTTGGAGGCTGGATTAACCCTCATTATAAACATAGCAGTTTCTCTGAAACTGCTATGTTTATAAAAAAAAGGGTTAATCCTAGATTATAATTAAGGAAGCTGACAAGGGGGGGGGGATTGTCATTATGTCTAGGAATTATTACTTACAAGAAGCCCAAAATATTTTAAGTGACAGTGATACCTACACCATATTAATACGGGATCCGACTAGAGAATTTAATCTACTTTTAAAAAAATTTGTTAGAAATAGCAAAAAATAAGGATATAATTTCACAGGCAAATTACGATTTTTTACTTTGCAATAACCCAAGAATCCCAATTTTTTACTTCATTCCAAAAATTCATAAGTGTTTATTTAATCCCCCAGGCCGCCCCATAATTAGCGGGATAGATTCCTTGTCAGCCAACCTATCTGCTTTTGTGGATTCATACCTACAGAAGTATGCCCAAAGCGCCCTTTCTTATATAAAAGACACAAAATCATTCCTACAGGAATTGGAAAATATCGAATGGCATTCAGATTATAGTTGGGCAACATTGGATGTATCATCCCTTTATACTATAATTAGCCATAAATTGGGACTAGAAGCCATCAATCATTTTATGATGGAAGATCAAAATCTCCCTCAGGAAGTAAAAGAATTCATTTGGCATTCGGTTAAATTTATTTTAGAGCACAATTATTTTTTCTTTAATGATGAATTTTTTCTACAAACCACGGGGACCGCCATGGGCACCAGGTTCGCCCCCAGTTATGCCAACATCTACATGCGTAGATGGGAAGACCTAACGGTTTGGGTTGGGCATGACTGGAGGGAGAACCTGGTGCTCTGGCGGAGATATATCGATGATGTTATTATAATTTGGAAGGGGCCTTTTTTATTATTTCAATCATTTGAAAATTATCTGAATCAAAACAAATATAATCTAAAAATTACTTCTGCGTGGAATCAAAAAGAAATAAGTTTTTTGGATTTGTCATTGATAAGTGAGAATAACCAGATCAAAACTAAGTGTTTCTTCAAACCGAGTGATGGCAATGGATATGTTCATAGGCGAAGTTGCCATCATCGCCCCTGGCTTAGAGGAATAGCCAAGGGACAATTCGCTAGGGTGAGAAGGAACTGTTCGCAAGTTCAAGATTTTATAACACAATCTAACCATATTAAGAACAAATTGGTAGAGAGAGGTTACAAGAAGAATACCATCGACAAAGAAATTCGGTTAGCTTTGAAAACCGATAGAGGCAATTATTTAATGGACAGACCACGTGCCAAATCCTATCAAGACAATGCAGCGGCCTTTAGAACACAGTACTGCACAGACCATGTTTGGATTAGGAAGAGTTTGCAGAAACACTGGTCGATTCTCCAACAAGATCCTGTACTCAACACTTTCCTACCAGAACAGCCTAAACTTATTTTTAAGAAAAATCAGAACTTTAAGAACTCTTTGGCACCCAGCTATGCTATAAAAAATCATAGAGATAGTCAGAAACCAATAGCAAATGGTTTCTCCAGAGGGTGTGGAGTCTGTAAAGCCTGTCGGATTGTCAATCTAAAAAAGACAGAAGTTTTTTCTAGTTTTGTCACTGGGGAAGTATTCCAGATTAAAACAGAAATTGGTTGCCGCACGGACTATGTAGTGTATGTACTGCAATGTCCGTGCGGCAGGCAATATGTGGGCAGAACCAAGAGGCCCCTAAAAGTGCGTCTCTTGGAGCACATAAATAATATAAAAAAGAACTTGGCCACACACTCCATCCCAGTACACTGTAATCATTGTCCCCAATTTTCTTTTACGGGTTTCAAATGTATGGGCATTGAAAGGGTATGTGTTGATTGGAGAGGGGGGGACAGAATCACCAAGCTATCCCAGAGGGAGACCTACTGGATCCATAAGCTACAAACTCTGGAACCTGGTGGTTTAAACGTGGATGTGGATCTAGTATGTTTTTTATAAGACACATTATTATTAGTTATAGTCACTATAATATAAGGAATAAGGTTGGGATTAATATAAAGCACCTTTTGTCATAAGAATAATTTGGTTTATTAATAACACAAAATATATTCATATAAAAGAAAAATATATTCTCTGATTAGAAGAAGGAGAAAACAAGATGACACATTATAAATTAGAAGCATTATATGTAAACAATATTACACAAAATAGGATATTAAAAATGGCAAATATTGTAAAATTATAAGATAAAGAATTAATTTATATTAGAAAACACTTTACTAACTATTTGCACAAATATAATGGAAAAAAATTTACTATTGAACATTGTATAGATCATTTAAGGTCAATAAAGATACACAGTTTATGGTGAAAATAACATTTGGGTTATAACACAGACCTTTCATGCGTTTTTAAGTGTATTTGTTGTGGCTAGATTTCCCCCAATACAGGTGGATAAAAAACGAAAAAAAAAAAACGAAGGTGGAACGCAAGCCACTTCCGGTTTCCGGGTTTGTGAACTCAGTTGGAACGCATAGCACTTCCGGTTTCCGGAATGTACGAAAATGCCGAAATTAACTGCAATACAACAGTGAAGATCAGCTGTGAATGAAGAAGAATGCAATTGCCAACAGATGATACCGATCGACACAGGACCAATGAGGAGGGACAGAGAGGCACATGTGACTAAATTGACTTTAGGGATTAGCCCTATTTAAAGGACTTATGGGTGGAGGGTGGTTAGGCTGCTTTTTTGTACTGCATTAATTGTAATTTTAATATTGTTGGTCCCTGAGGAAGTCCCATACTTTATAGAAGGGACGAAACGCGTAGGACCTCTATTGTATTTATTTTTTATATATTTTATTGAAAATTAAAGCCGTTTTTTCATACCTTCACCCGGAGTCCTGCTTTTTGGTGGAAAGATCCAGGGAAGTGTCCAGGGGAATTCCCCCCAGCCCCCCCATACCATCAGGGGAGGCACCATATATGCCTGAACTGTCCAAGATCCTGTGAGTGCATTTCATATTGCGCAAATGATATTTCTGTCAAACTTTATTACACTATATTTTGTTTTTGTATTTATCTCAATTTAGGCTACCAGCCGGTTCCCTCGTTGTGTTTTGTATATATTGGTATTGAAGTTGATTGCTAGCTGGGAGCGATCTGAGGGAGGCTGTATTTCACCTACCACTGATAAGTATCATTGTATATAAGTGTGTGTATAAGGTGTATTTCTTTGTTATATTAATCCTAGAGGTACCTGGCACCCAGACCACTTCATTAAGCTGAAGTCGTCTGGGTGCCTAGAGTGGTCCTTTAAATGTCAGTTGCCACAGCTCTGATCATGTTTCTAGTTTACGTAAATCATTTGCCTTTTCGCTTATCCCTCCTGTAATATCAACCCAGTTACATATCTTTGTATCATCAGGAAAAATACATACCTTACCATCAAGGCCTTCTGCAATACCACTAATAAAAATATTAAAGAAAATGGGTCTAAGTACAAATCCCCGAGGTACCCCACTGGTAACAATACCTTGCTTCGAATATACTCCATTGACTACAACATTCTGTTGCCTGTCATACAGCCAATGCCTAACCTATTTAACAATATTGGAATCCAAACTTAAAGATTGCAATTTGTTGATAAGCCTCCTATTTGCGACAAGGTCAAAAGCCGTACTGAAATCTAGGTAAGCAATGTCTACCGCACCACCCTGATCTATTATTTTAGTTACCCAATCAAAAAATCAATAAGATTAGTTTGGCATGATCTCCCTGAAGTAAACCCATGTTTTCTCGGATCTTGAAATCCATGTGATTTTAGATGTTCAACAAACCTATCCTTTAACATGGTTTTCATTACTTTCCCCAATACTGAAGTAAGGCTTACTGGCCTATAGTTGACCAACTCCTCCCTACTGTCTTGTGAATAGGCACAACATTCGCTAATTTCCAATATCTCAGACTACTCCTGTTAACAATGATTGGTTAAATAGAACCGTTAATGGTTTTGCTAGTACACCACTAAGCTCTTTTTATAACTTTGGGTGTATTCCATCAGGCCCCATCAACTTACTTGTCTTGACGTTTGACAGCTGAAATAGAAACTCTTCCTCTGTAAACTCACATGTAACAAATGACTAATTTGTCCCTTTTTCTAACTGCGGTCCCTTTCCTTCATTTTCAGCTGTAAATACTTAACAAAAATATTCACTGAGGCAGTCAGCCAGACCTTTATCCTCTTCTACATACGTACATTCCTTCTTTTGTTTTTAATCTAACTAATCCTTGTTCTACTTTCCTTTTCTCATTTATGTATCTAAAAAATGTTTTGTCCACTTTTTTTTTTTTTTACTGACTGCGCTATTTTCTCTTCTGTGTGTGATTTTGGGGCTCTTATAACTTGCTTAGCGACTTTCTGCCTAATCTTCTAGATCTGTCTATCTTGCTCACTCTTTTTTTTTTTTTTATAATTACTAAATGCTAGCTGGACTATTTAAACTGCTCCAGTCTGATAATTACTCCTTTACACATATTCTAAGTTTAGAAAAGTCTGTTTTTCTAAAGTCTAAAACTGTTGTTTTTGTGTGGTGTGACCCAGTCATTGTTTTTATATTAAACCACACCGACTGGTGATCACTAGATCCTAAACTGGGGGTGTCACAGGGAGGTATAGTTCTAGGAACACAGCTTTGTATTCCTGGCACTATAATATCCCTTTAACTTCCAATCAAACTGTTTACATCCCTACACATGCCAATCTAGAGAATAACTGCTCACACAGCTTCAGCAAAGGGGTAAAGCTAAAAACACATTATGGCCTTATCTCATTAACGGCCCATCTATTGCCAGCTGACTCAATATAGAAATTACCCTTAGTTGCCAAAGATTTCCAAGGGAAAATTTGTACTGGAAAGCAATCAATTTACTCACGTATTTTGTAACTAGATGTCTCTAAGATGATCTAACCAGAAATTTAATATAACAGAGTGTTTTATTTACTTTCTGTGGGCAACCAAAAACATTATGGAAATTAGGTTGGCAAGTACCAAAACAACTTTGCCATGGCAGGGCATCTTTCAGGCAGTAACGCTGGTTCCTATACATGAGAGAAAATGGTTTAAAACAGTGTTTCGCAATATTTTACAGAGAAGTACTATCCCTGCAAGTCTAAAAAAAAAAAAAAATCTCAAGTATCCACACATTCACTGGCAGACACATTCACTGACAGACAAATCACTGACAGACAGACACACATTCTCTCAAACTCACGAACAAATTATAATTTATTATTTTTATTTCGGCTCACCCAGCCTCCCTACCTTTCGAAGAGTGTATCCTTTCCATGAGGTCCAATGTTTGATCCTTTCCCTGGGATCCAGTGTGGGCATACTTTCCTTGGAATTCCTTTCCCTGAGGTCACGTGTGGGGGACTTGTGTAATCTCTGTGCTCTTTCTGCACTGCTCCTTTGCTTGATGTTTAGTGATGCCGGCGATGGAGTGAAGTCATAACCCGGCTCCCAGGCATCAACTGAGGGCACATGAGGAAGCAGTGCTGGAAAAGTACAGAGATCTAAGCTCCCTCGCTGCCTCTGCATCCGTTCTCCCTCTGCCGGCTGTCTCATGAGCGGGATGCTAAGGTGGCCAATGGCCAGCTCTTGGCATCCCCTATGCCTGTGGTACACGTCCTGGGGTATACCTACCATGTGTTGAGAAACTAGGGTTTAAAAAAACATGAATTGTGGTAACTAGAAAAACTAAATGGCAAAAAGCAGACTAAAATATCCAAACGGTGATGTTAGTTGAAGAATTTTTTTTTAAATTCTTTAAAATTCTTTATTTTTGCTTGCCATCAGACAGTGATCACTATACAAAAGACAATGCAGTTGATTAACTTTTCCGGTTTGGCTAGTTGGTGAATAACTCTGTTAGTTAATAAATACATTCTAAGAGTTTTACTGACTTGGGCCTAAATTTAATATCTTTGATTTTTTTTTCAAATGATTTCATATTTTTCAACTTTTTAAATTGACGTTTTCAAAATATTGAGATATCAAAAAATATATAATTTGTAAGAATCAGGGCCTTAGTCCTTTGTCTCTTTGCTCTATGGTTCTATAGGTGCATGAGGTGTCCTCTGTGTTGCATGTCATGCCTTATTGGCATCCAACTGGGTCATATTTTGCCCACTGTAACACCAACCAAATGGAAGCCAATACTAGTAACTAGTAACTTCATAAATGCATTTACAAAAAATTCAGAAATTTCTAATGCTGTCTGTAAACTACTTTGCATTGAAAATAGAAACTGATAAATCAGGAGGTGTAGACACGCAGTCCCCAACTGTTTGTTGAAAAATAGCGTTAATAGTTCTGCCTTAGACAGAGATTTCTAGGAGTTGCAGTCGTACAATATTTGGGAGGCTGCAGTCGAACACAAACCCCTGATCTTAACAATCTTCGAGCCACAGGCAGTGAACTAGTTAAACCTCCTGCATGTGGAATGCATTTCAAGCTAGTTTCAATTAATAACCAGGGAATGCAATGTGTCACAAAATGTGAATGAAGCTCGCCAAGCGCCTTCGCATTTTTTTTACTTCTTGGGAAAGGAGGGGTCTTTTTTAAATCCCATGGAGATAAGTGGGAGTGAGGTTTGAGTTGAACATCAGTTGCACTCCACCTGTGCTGGGCCGGGTGAGGAGCAGGTTAGCAGGATGAAAAGTTCACTGAGAGGTGAGCTGTCTGTTTGTCCTGCTTAATTCATCTAGTATTTGGCTAACCCTGCTCTGAACCTAGCCCCTTATACCTCCTTTCTCTTGTCCCCCAGCAGGCTGATGTCAGTTTCAGATTCCTCTCTATCTGACCCTGAAAAACACAGGGTAAAAATAAAATACAAGACAAGAAAAATAAAAATAAATGAATAAATACAACTCTTGTTTAACTGGTGAGCTTTATTTTTGTTCCAAACATTTCAGCCTCCCCCAAACACAAATAATATTCTTCTGTCAAGTTATTTGTGATCACAATATCCGAGAAATCCTGAACTGAAAATATAGAGAGCCACATGTCTCTTGCTGAGTAATCTTCTTAAAATTATTTTATCCGTTTTACAAACTCAACCTTTAATGTGCACGCTAAAAGTTCATGCATCATGTGCTCATTTTAACATCTAAAGTTTGCAGTACAATTATAGAGACGTTTTGTTTTTTAAACTGAAGAGCAGAAATATTTTGTTAACGTACCCCTATTTCCAAAGCTCCATATAGCATTTCTGTGAGCCGTATAATATGTAAAGTACTCTAAGCCATTCCTCAAAGTAGGCACCCTGAGTGGTCAACTGACTCAAAAACCTTCTTGACACTGGATGATATACTACAACACGTTTCTATAAAGATGTTGTTGAACTTCATCTTCTGCTTTGTCAGCCTCAGATGGGCAAAGAATCATGACATTTGTAGTTAAAGAACATTTGTAGTTAAAGATCTACTTATTGGACTAAGGAAAAGCATGTGTGTGGAAAAAAATATAATTTATAATTTTCTTACAGGTTAATTTGATTATTTTATAAAGCACCAAAGTATGCCTCAGTTTTTGTAATGACAATAAAGTGTAAAGTGACTGTCATCTCATCAAAACAATTTAAGCATTTTATACAGATAGAATCTTGCCTACATGGGACTATAGCACCGATATGGCTACTGGGGGATAAACCAGAAAATTGTAGCACCCACGGGAACAGCTTCAGGAAAGTATACCTACTCTCTGAGTTACCCCCAGGCCTCTGCACAGACCCCCAAAGTTCACAGAGCTGATTTGAGGGAAATTATACCTAATGCAAGGTTTTGGAGCAAAATCTTACATTTCATTGAAAAACATATTTTTTTCTGTTTATTCCATTACAAAGAAGTGTAAGAGACAGAGTGGTAACTATTCACAATTGGACAACCTATTTTTTTGTAGTCATGTGCAATATCTATCTTTCATCAAACTGACAAGCATTACACCTATTCGTATAAAATATGATGTATCTAGGAATGAATGCTCATCAATAAACAGAAAAGTGATATAAACATGAACAAAAACACAATTACAGAATAAAAGGTGGTTCACGAAGTAGGTAACATCAAGAAGTAAAATGAAACCATTAGACTCACCAATTGGCCCATACCGTGTGGGATCTGGAGAGAGTCCATCTTGAACTATGAGACATATCCTCTTAGTAATAAGTAGTGGAGAGTAATTGGAGCACCTGGATTAGGGGATGTGGGTTGGAGCTTTTCCACAGTCTGGCAATAGTATTGGGAGCAGCTATGAGCATGTGAAGGAGCATACTTTTATTTGAAACATACGAAGAAGGTAGAGTTCTGGTTTCAACGTAGTGTAACATCAGTTAATATACTAATTGGGCCCAATTAGTTGAGAGGAGTGGACAGGACCAGAAAATATGTATAAATGTTCCAGGAGAGGCTCCACATCTCTAATGGAGAGGGTACTAGTTAGGAAAGACATGGTTCAAGTTTGGGGTACCATATGCCATCTCAACATCAGTTTATGATTAGTCCCCCCTCACAAGATAAGTCTCTATCTCACTGGGTAATTTACATCTGACCAACAGCTCTGCTAAAGAGCATTAAAACTTGACAGTGGCTTACTACAGTTTTTTCCCGCAAAACCAAGTTACTAATTACATAGTTACATAGGCTTAAAAGATACGTGTCCATCAAGTTCAGCCTTAATAAATCTGAAGATAAAACTTTGGAGCACCATGATGCCAAAGGTCAGGGGTGAAAGTGTAACATGGAAGGCTATTCAATTTCGTAGTAGGAGGAAGACAAAGCTATTGCCAATTAATTGAGCAAAAGAGAAGCCACATAATATTTTTTCAAATATGGTGTGCCTAAGCCACCCGAATCCAAATGGAGACGCATCATGGAATGAATCAAATTTTTTTTTCCAGATGAAAGCATTAAACGATGTTTGGAATTGCTGCAATAAGGATGAGGGTAATAGGACTAATAGGAAGGAAGCAGAATAAATAGAGAACAGTCAGGAAAACCACAATTTTGATGGTGTTGATTTGTCCAAGCCATGACACATCCATGTTTGCCCAAGAGCCCAGGAGCATTTTTGATTTGTTAAGGAGTTTCATACGATCTCGAAGATAGTCAAGTGTCTAGTTTTAAGGAGTTATATTACTTGATAGGAATATTGTAAAAGAAGGAAGATTTTAAGGTGTCTAACTCTATTTGGGTGATATTAACCACAAGTGCCTGTGTTTTAGAAATATTTATTCTAAATGAGACAACTTACAATATTTAGTTAAAATCAACAAAAGGGCACGGAATGAAACAGAAGTATTAGTTAAAAACAAAAGTATATCTTGGTAAATAGTGCCAATTTGTGTTTGTCTGACCAGTCTGTACACCAGAGATGGAAGAAAGGGATTTTTACATGATGGACTACAGGTACAAGGGCCAGAATACAAATCAATGCAGATTAACAATAGTTCTGACTAGTGCTGTTTAAAAGGGAAAAATTATCAGAGAAAAAACAAGCATTTCGAACACTGACTTCTTAAAAAAGATGGGGAAGCTATATTTTGGCAAGGTACAAACCATATAGCATCAATTCAATCAATTACATGCTTTTCCTGCGTCAAGTGCTAGCAAAAGCGTAGAAGTTTGACATTTCTGTACAATATGTATGAGGTTGAGATATATACGGGTATTGTTGACAAGGCATGTTTGTGTAAATTTAGTGTCTGCGTTAAGCAGTGAGATAGGACTGAAATTTTGACATACATTGAGAGGATTACCACACTTAGTAAGGGTGATAATATTGGACTCTAGCATGTTTTAAGGGAGACAGCCAGAGGACATAAAGGAGTTAAAAAGAATGGCTAAGTGAGGGTCGAGTTGAGAAGCAAAAAGCTTGTCATAATGGTCCCTAAAGCTATCAAGACCATGTGCTTTCATATGAATACCTCCTTCTGAATTGTCACTGTAGGACTAACCTAAGAAGTTTACCTTGATGAGGTAGATGAGTTTACGCTCTAATGCCCAATTGAGTAATACTAAAAAGCTCCTGATATTAAATATGCATAGGGATTTGAGAAAGTGCACAGGCAACCCTTTTGCTGCTGGTAAAGATGCACTAAGAACTCCTGATGTATCAAGGTTTAGATTGAAGGTGTTGAACTCCCTTTACCTTCGGAATTCACGCTCTATATTCGGGATGTAGATCACAGGCTGCTCTACACAAAAAAAACAGCTCATCAGCATACACTGAGATGTTATGATCTACGCCAGAATGTCAAAATCCCCTAATCATTGTTTTTCCAAAGAGCCCCCAGGAATGTCTCAAAGGTCAGGGTTTGGAGGTGCTGCATGTGTGACTCTCACACAGGCATCCTTGATGCTTGGCAATGTGCTCATGATATCTGTGTGCCATTCAGATGGGGGATGTAGAGTGTGAGTAGTGGGTGGCAGCTCTATACATGTATCTCCACCTGTATGGGAAAAAAAAACCTTGCACCTGCCCTGAGTAAACTGTTGTTCAAACCATGTGTACTGGTGAGGGAAGAGTGTGGTGACTTCGGCCCTATATCTTTAGGAGCGACCTCCAGGAGATTCCATTGTCAAGTACCCTCACCTGGAGTGGGAAATTTTTAAAGTGATTGCGTCATGGTGGCCGCAGATATAGCAGTATAAAGGAGTATAGCTGTGAAAGGCTCCGGAAGCCCTTTTCATTTCTGTACAGCTGTCTAAAACTCTTCCTTAAATCGAAGATAGTACAACCTGACAATGGCATCTCTAGGAGTAGAGGCAGGGAGGCCCCTCGGTTTAGGCAGGTTGTGTGCTCTTTAAAATGTCCAGTCCACCACTGGCTGATTGGGCAATATAGAGGTGATAATCTCACGCAGGACAGGGGAGAGATTGGTACCAGAAATAGATTCAGGGATACTTTCACATTATTCATTCTTGACACATCCTACATGTCACTGACTTTTTGCAGTAGTCTATAATGGGCTTCTTCTAAAACCGCAGCTTGTCTACCACCTCATTATGGTCTATACATAGGTCATTTGTTTTCTTTTTGAGATGGTCAGGTCAATCACCGACATCACAATTCTTCCTCTGGAGTTCCGCAGCAATCTCTCGGAATACCTACTACAGCATCAGCATAGATGCAGTCTCAGACTAGAACAGGGGCAGTCTCAGACTAGAACAGAATCTTGGATGTTAATGCTGTCTTTGATATGGTAGATAAAGATTGTGAGTAGGCTGAGCATCCATCTTGGGAAGTCTATGGCCAAAGTTTCTTATAGGTAAGACCAGATTTGTGTCTATCTGCCATTTTATGGTAGTGTTTCAGGGTCATCTGCATACACACTATGTAGATGGAGCTAAGTGAAACAGAGTTGTTGCCCGAAGGTAACAGTGGTATTTGCTAATGCCTGGTTTGGAGTGGAGCTCATAGAACTAAATGATCATACAGACCATTTTAAAATTGTTTTTCTTATGTAACATTTGCCCCACATGCAACACATATCCCTTCTACTTACATAAATGTATCCAAAATTCAATGGAGACACAGTTGTGCGCACACACACAAATATGTGTGCGTGTGTTCCTGTTGTTCTATAGCTCATAGGAACTAGATACTTAGCAAATATGTTGGGTCTGTTTTCATACATTAAGTGAATGAATTTCAGTTTTGAGTTTACAGATGTGACAATTGCTCAAGGTGTTTCATATATTTCTCCTGTTATACGGTTAACACCATGAATGCCAGATGTCTTGGAAACATATCTGTATGCAATTTGTTGCATATCTCTATTCCTTTTAATGGGTACATTTTTATAATAAACCTTCACTGAGCAGGGAAAGTGAGCTGCTCCAGAATAATATGTTCCATGTGGAGTCCTAAGTATCTGCAGGTAGCTTAGAAGTCTTACTAAAATGATCACACAGATGTCGACTAGATTTGTAGAACATGGCTTTCCATGTCAGTTTATTAAGAATTGTTTCATAAAGGGAAACACTAAACAGTTTTTTTTACGGTCCAGGATATTGCAGCCCCTCCAGGAGCATATTAGAGCCCACAAGTTGTACATACCATAAAAAAAAAAAAAAAATCAAATCCCCCCAAAATTATTTACTAAACGATTTTATTAAACTTTACCTAAAATGACTAGTACTTCTCCAAAACTTCACTATTCAAATAGTTTATGTCAGAAATCTATTGCATATCCAACATTTAGCATCACATGCTAAAGTTAAGATTTGTCATCATGAGTCATTAACTGTTTCTCCTTAGATATAGATTAGACTGTTGACTGTACAACCTGTGCTTAATCGGTGCATTCATTCCCCATCTTTCTAAAACAGTCAAGGCGTATTGTCGAAGATTCTACAGTCTCTTCCAGTACTAAATGCGTTCTGATACTTGAAGGGTATAACAAGAGGATAAAGATGCACACATATCCTCTTATTATTCCCTTTCAGAAGAACCCTTAATTTGTTTTATCTGAATGTTGGTTTGAAGGTGTGCTCTGATACATTGTATGCTACGATATTATCCAACGCTCCTTTCAGTCTTCTTTCAATACATTTTCTGGTATCTGGCATTATATGTAATGTTTATAAATCCTCAGAATTCGCTACTAAGCTTTACAAACCACTAAATATGCTCATCTACATTAATTCTGATATTTGAATCCATGGAGTTGGTCTATAATGGTCTTCGGGGAGTGATTTTTATGAGATTACTCAGAGCATTACACCCAGGTGATGCAGTACTCTATCTATAGGCCCCCAGATTGCCTGGCTTGCATGCACTCCAGCTGGGCATGCACCCTTTTTGTGTACAGTGGCACTGGCTTTTCTATTGTTTGGATGGATGCCTAGCAATAGAACTATGGACAGGAGAGTCTGAAACCATTTTCATCACTACCAAGAAAGGGCAGTAGATCAGGGAGGAGAGGAGTATATTTAATTTAAAGCATGCGTGTCTCTGTATGTGTTTTGTGTACGTGAATGTTTTTGTTAGTGACCTTTTGTGTGAGTCTGTATGTGAGTCTGTATGCATGTGTCCATGTATATAAATCTGTCTTTGAATTTGAGTTTTTGTCTTTGTGTTTGTCATTGCATGTTGCAGTGGATTTGCTGCATGTATGTTTGAATAGCAATGTAAGTTTGTTTCTCATTAGTTGGGTATTTGTGTGTGTCTTCATGTTGCTAGTTATGTTATTGAGTTGCTAATTAGATTGGTCTGTTTGGATAGCTATGAATGAGTGTTCCTCATTAGATGTGTGATTTTGTGTGTCTGAGTAAGTGTTGCTATATATGGTATTTTGAAGCTAATTAGATATACGGAAGAAGTGATATGGCTAATTAGGCAAGTGTCAATGGCTAGTTATTTACGTGACTAATTGAATGTATTTCAGTGGTAACGTACATGTGTGTATGGCTAATTAGGTGTATGTGAGGGGCTAGTAAGTGCATGTGAGGGCAGGCTGATGGATGGATGGAGGGAGGGTTTACCAATATATACTTGGACCCAATTTCATATTTGTAATATCTGGTTTGTGTTTTCTCAGTTGAATACGTCTTTTACACACACACACACAAATATATATATATATAGATAATCTTTTTTGGTTAAAGGCCCGCCAGGTTAATATACATCTAAATTAACCAAAAAGTACTAATACGCAATCTGACATTCTTTATAAAAAATATGCATTTATTCTACTTCAAAAGCAAACAATAATATACTTAAAAGATTAAATTTTTTAATGACGTTACAGAGAGTGGGAGATCTTTTATTTTTTTTTATTCTTTATTTTTGTAGGTGATGCATTATATAACATTACTAGATACAAGATACGGTCATTATATTTGTTGCACGTGAATATCCAATATTGCTCCTTGTATATAGATTGCTAACACCTGATTTTTGTATTTTAATCTGTATATAACAAATAAACTTTTAGTCGAGTCTCAAGTCTCGGGCATTCCTGTCCATGTTCGTCTAGGTGTGAGCCCTCGTAAGGGGTTCATAGTCAGTTGTTGGGGACCCGTCTGGTTGCGATTGGGCCTAAGTGACCCTTTTATTAGCTTGTTGTGCTATCAGTTGTCTATGTATAAGCGTGGCATGTTCTATTCTCATAAATAAAGTTCCTACACCTATAGCAACGCTATGGGAGATAATTATAAGGTGTCTATTAGTGGAGTTAGCGTGTGCTTTCGTGGGTAGGTTATGCTATGTCCCTAACCCTAGGGGACGTCGGGGGGGGAGGTGAGTGTGGTCTAGTCGATGGAAAGTAGTCACTAGTTAGGTCGTCTCTAGGAGAACAACTACCTAGGTGCACAGACATCTCTGGGGCTTCAGTCAGATCATAGTATGAAAGTTTCAGTTACCAGGTAAAAACAACATTGAAAGCATAGTACAAAATATGAAACAATAAAACCATAGAGCTGCAGCTTAAGAGGAGGTGGCACTTTATGTCACGTCACCCTGTCTGTTCCGTGGGGTGAACGGGGTAATGTTATCCAAGTCCCAAGTCCCGTTAGTGTCTCTGGCTCTTTGCTCTTGTGGGGCGTCATTGATGCCCACTGCTGCTAGGAAGGTGGTGGCTTCCGCCACGTCAGTTGCCTTCAGCTGTGTGCCGTTTTTATAGACCGTACGGGACCTGGGCGTGGACCATCGGTATGATATGCCTGCTTCTTGTAGTTTTCGTGTGATGGGTTGCATCGTTTTCCACCAGGCTTGGGGGGACACGTGGCATCCGCCATGCTGGTTGCCGCATCGTGTTGCGTGCTTTTCAGTGCAGTCCCCCACTGCACCCTCTCTGGTCTTAGTTTGCCTCCCTGATGTGGACCGCGATCACCCCCGACGGTCCGGGGGGGAGAAACGGGGCTCCTGCTTGCTATGCACCAGCATCTTGTGGCGCCGGACCGGGAGATCGGCCGCCTCTCCCGCTCTACGAGCGCCAGGCCTCATGTTAGAAGTCAGTCTGCCAGCCAGCCTCAGATTGGTTGCAGACCTCAGTGTCAGTTTAGTGCCCCTTTGTGGGTCAGGTAAGTCTATTTGGGTTGCCAGTTTTGAGTTGTTTAGGGCCATAAATGACAGAAATCGCCCTATTGTCTGAGGAGCTCTGCAGTAGCACGTCTGTCTTCCATGCTAGTCAGGCCCCGCCCTGAGTCGTATTTTAGTCATATGAAATGTTATTGTTTTAGTCTAGTTTTAGTCAACTAAATCTCCAGCAGATTTTAGTAGATATGACTAAAAAATGGGTTTAGTTAAAGCCTCTACCTGTCTCTTTTGCCCTTTCCCCAGCCACTCTGTGTCTCTTTGTGTCCTCCCAACCCCAATAGGTGTCTCTCTCTCTCAAGCCCTGGTCTGTCTCTTCTGCCCCTTCCACATCCCCTCTGTGCAGTGTTAATTTTGGCAGCAATTTCATTTGACTATAAAGCCGTTTTAGTTGTATTTTAGTCATCTGAATTGTTTTAGTTTTAGTGTAGTTTTAATTGACTAAATCTCAAAAATGATAGTCGACTAAAATTTTACTAAAATTGTTAGTCGACAAAATTAATACTGCTAACTAATGTGCAAATAATTTGGCAAGTTGTCCAATTTCAAAATAGTTTAGGATTAGAGTTGAGGCACAGTTTTATTTACAAAATTCATGTTGGACTTTCAATTTATATAATAATTGTATATAAAAAAAAAATTATATTCTGGGACGAATTAACAGTGTTTCTAAAAACAAATATACAAGATTACTGCAGACTGTGTGTGTGAAGTACATATGACATAAAACGTCGAGCTTCCCATTGCTTGTAAGACCTCCGTTCCCTTGGGGGATTCATAGCTGTGGTCGGAGTGATTATTGGAACTGCATGGTAGCTGGAACTGCCTTCTGCAGGGCTGATATGTGTATTGTTCTTTTCTCCAATGTCAGATGTTTGTATATTGTGGTTTATCAGACATCTGGTTACAAGATGATGGATTATCTGAGTCCTTCTGTAGAACCGAGAGCAAATACACATTAAGAAGATGTAAAACATGATGCTAATTGACAATGGTACCATAGAAAGGTTTTTTTTTTTTACCTTGCAAAATAATTTTGGCTCATCCTGAAGATTCCACCAATAGGTGCAGATGTCTTCAATCAGTTAAAAAATTAGGGTGAATTGAGGAAGGCAGACATCCGCAATCCTTTACAATGACCGTGATTCAAGAGGTTTAAGTAAAAGCGATTGGTTGTATAAAGAGTGTTAAATATCCACATATGAAAGTATGGGATCTAAGGCACTGGCTCAGGGTTATACATCATTTATAGTAAAAATGGAAAAAAAACAGTTAGGAACTTATTTAATGACTAATTGGGACATTGCAAATATTTCTAGTACCTTGCACTGTGAATATATACATAATTATATTCTACTAATTATACCTATTATACCTATTTCCCTTCGAGTAACACTTTAAGAAATGGTGAATATAATAAAAAAAAAAGCACAAAACTGAAAGCAATAGTGTAAACTAATAAGCTATTATTTCAGATGAAGCATAGTACAGACTAAAATAGAAAAAAGTGGAACATACAGTATAAGATAGTTACAACAATTTCAATGGAAATAGCATTTGTTTGCACTTACATAGCATGAGCCATTAAAACAGGTTCTAACTTTTGGGTCACTTTATAGTATGAAATGATAGGGAATAACATCAACATAGACTGATATATACGGTAAGTGACAACTTGTAGTTGTCTAAGAAACACACTTTCATGTGAATCAGAAATCTTGCCCAGGTTGTTATAATAATCATCATCACATTTAAACTATTATAGAATAAAACCTGCATTGTATGGACCGAAGCATACGGAGTGAACTGCTATAAAGTAGTTAATATATGGAATGTTTCAATAAACATAACCAGTGCCCATTTGTCTGTAACCCAGCCAGCCGCTTGATCCGAATATAGCTTCTATTTTCCAGCAGATGTACTGAGCCCTGAGGCTAACCAGTTACCGCATGAGACACTTGTGACTAAAATAGCCATACGGAAACTTATATAAATATTTATATCTGCTTCAGTGTTTCAAACTCAAATTTCAATGTATTTTACCATTTAATTTACACATGCCTATTAACACATTGAAAATTCAAAAGTAAACAAAACAGACAGAATTCTCTTGGTTGTGTAAGTATTCTCTCTTTTGCGGTGAACTCCCTAAATATGCTCTGGTGCAAACAATTGCCTTCAGCAGTCAAATAATCAGTCAGAGTCCACCTGTGACCAACTAGAGAGGCCAATTATCTCTATGAAATTATATGAATTCCCAGAAGGCCCTAGAGATTGTTAAAAGAGCATATTTACCCTAAGAAAGCACGTAGACTAAACAACAATGAAAACATATTTGGGATATCTGGGATTAAGAGCACCATTTATTGTTGGTTTATAAAAAGAAAATACCCAAACTTTAGAATTCCAAGTTATGTTGTTTCTTCATTTCTGTAGATTTACAGACAGGAGGCAGGCTAGGAACTTCAGCTTGGTACAAATAATATCATAATATTGGACAAATGATATAATATTGCAGACTAGCTCATCCAACACAATCCATGGATGATTATAACATTTTATGATTCGCTTAGAGCAGGCTTCCCCAAACTCCGGCCCTCCAAGTGTTGCTGAACTACAACTCCCATGATTCTCAGCCTATCTATTTCATTCATAGAATCATGGCAGTTGTAGTTCAGCAACATCTGGAGGGCCTGTAGTTTGGAGAAGCCTGGCTTAGAGCATCAGCTGACTGCTCTAGTCAATCAGTGGCGACCCTGCCCACTCAATTTCAGAAGCCGGATGCCGCTGGGGGAACTGCAGACCCGGCACCGGAGGTAGCCCTTGGAGTTAGTTCGAGAACAGTTTAACCCGTTAAGGTAAGAAGCACCTGGGAGCCTCCTGGTACCATGACAACTTAATTTTTTTTCGTATCTATACATTTACATTATTAATTTTGATTTAATAAAAATAAAAGACATATAAACCATATATGTATTATTTAACCTCAAGCAGACAATATAAGTGCAGATGACAACTTCAATTTGATGACGTTGTTATGGTGGCTGGAGTGTTCCTTTAAATAACACATTTCTCATGATGATCAGGCTAGAAATGTGACAGTTAAGACACAGGCACTGAGAATGGCATTACTCACACTTCTACTCCAACTGTGGAACTGCATTTACAAGGCTAAACTATAGGATTCATTTAATAGTGCCCAAATTATTATTTTTTTTTTTAAAACCCTCCATTCCCCTTGCCAGCATGGCATGTTGGCTGTTTTTTTAGCGTGTGCAGTGGGATGGAGAAATCAAAAATTAGATGGAAGCTAACAATACAAAGAATAAAGAATCTTTTTGAAAAGTTCTATAAGAATTCTGCATTTTTTCTGCAAATAAATGATTAAAAAAAAAAAACTAACCACGTCAATAATATGTTTTTATTGTTTTTTTTTTTCTCTGACCCATTGTGAATATTAAGATCAGATTTAGATAATATTTAGTAGGGATGTGCACAAGTGAAAAATTGGTCCATTTATTTTTCGAATTTCGGCTTGTCTGAAATTCCGAAAATATCGATTCAGACAAAACAAATTTTGTCTCAAAAGGTTATTAATTTCCGTTTTGAAGCCCATTATTCCCAGTGGGGAAGTAAGTTGGCAGTCACATAGTTACAAAATACCAATTTAGGAAGATATCTGCCAAACTGGTGAAAAATCTAAATTAAGAAAAGTGGTGCCAAAGGTTACTCACCCCTATGTGAAAGAGTGTCCTAATCTTGTATCCTTAAACATGACATTTCCACATAAGAGTACCAATTTTGGGAGTTATCTGCTAAACTGCTGAAAGATCAAAATTAATTAAGTTAAGCTCTTTCCTAATTTTGCTTTAAGTTGTTTATTAGATTACACCCTAATTTTCTATCCTTATCAAAATTTATGAAACAAAAATAATTTATTACGAAATCAGTAGTTTTGTTTCAATTCCTTTCAATTCGGAAAACAGATGCTCCCGCATTGCTGAATTCAGACAAAATTCAATTCAGAACTAGACAAATTGCACTTGCTGAATATTTAGAGTCCAAAAATGTAAAACATACACTACCAAGGAAAGACTCAGGTTTTAAAAAAAACTTCTGGTGGAAACAAGAAATAAAATTAATTAATTAAGATTAACATCACGAGCGATCACATGACTTGGATCAACTTGATTGACAGGACTTGCTGCAGGGGGACTGCCTGGGTTGTCAAGCAGGTCCCCACGATCACAATCATCGAGATTGTTTGGACTGGAGGTAGGGCCAAATTATTAGGGCATGCTATGTGTAATGAGAATATACCCCTACACGCAGGATCCAGCCAAACAGAAGACAGCACAGAGGAGAGATACGTCTACCGGACCTTAGAGTGGCCGGACTCGACGTATATAGGAGAAGTACAGAGTCAGGAACGATCCGAGGTCAAGGGCACAAAGAGACAGCGTAAACGAGAACTAGCCGGTGTCTGGTACACAGGAATCAGCAAGCCGGCAAACAGAACAGACAAGGATAAAGCGAAAACGAAGTCAGAATACAAAGCCAAGGTCAAATACAGAGGAACACAACTGAACACAACAAGCGCTAAAGGGAACTGTAGCAGAAACCACGATAGGGCAAGGAACTAAGGGAAAAGGGTAAGTATAAGTAGCCTTTAAACTAATGTGATTGGCTCCTGTCACTTCCACACCCCCAAAAGGTAAGTGTATGGGGTGATTGGCATGACAGGAGCCAATGGGAGCCTTTTTGCAATTTAGGCTCCCACTGTCTCTTTAAGAGCGCGCCCGAGACTCGCGGTGCGCTCTTAGATTCAGGCGGGACATGTGACCGCATCTCGCGGTCACTGCCCGCCTTCCTGTCTGAAGCGTCGGATGAACCGCGCGCGGCTCGTGCAGCCGCAGGACCGCGCGCGGCTTGAAGAGAGGACCGCGGCCGGCCCCTGGGAAAGGTGAGTAACGCTACACTATGCCACCCAAACAGTTTTAAAGCCCTGCTTTTGTATGGCTAAATAGCATGTCCTAACATCTGGATAAGATTAAACAAAAAAGAAAATGAGCAGTTAGGGAATGTTATCTTCACTTTGATAATATACCCCAGGGCTTGACAAATTCCAGTGCTGGTGACGCCACGGCTGGCCCCACCTACATGGCTGAGATCAATCTTGACAATCTCAGCCAATCCAATGCTTCCCCATAGAAAAACATTGGGAGACGATTGCGCATGCGCCATGCTGCGCAATCAACTCCTCTTAATAGAGATACATTGAATCAATGCATCCCTATGGGGAGCATTAACGTAGCTTTAACCCAGGAAGCACTTCTAAAGGCCATCTGATTGATTACTACTAGAGGTGTTACCAGACAGCAATGTAAACCCTGCCTTTAGTCTGGAAAGTCAGTGTTTAGATTGAAAGGCATGCAGGGACAGTATATAGACTTCAGAACAACTACATTAGGCTGTAGTGGTTCTGGTGACTCTAGTGTCCCTTTAAGAATTGTATTTTTGACATTGAAAAATCTGGCTCCTAACTTTTTGTGCTGGCTCCTAGATTTCAAGCAAATTTGTTGAGCCTTGATAAACCCCTATTTATATTGTGTGCTTAGGCTATTAATTATGACAACTCTTTGAACGCACTGAAAAAGTCTGCCATTTTAGGGATCAATCCAAATAAAATGTTCTTTATTATTTGCTCTATTCTTGTTTTTATACACTGTTTAACAGACTAAGCATACAATATATAAGTTGGCAATCGTGTGGGTAACAGCATGTGTGCACCTTTGATTTCTGAGTTGTCACAGTTCTCTTCTTTCCTGAGATGGCAGGTCAGGTACAGAACAGACTCTTAAGGCTGAATGCAGCGATCCCAGAGTCCTGCAGACAGGGTATTGACAGCTTAGTAATTTATATTTGTTCATGTTTGCAGGGTTTTATTTGCGAGCAGTGTCTCTGTATTTGAATGGACTTGGTATGTGTGAATGTAGGTGTAATGGCCACCCCGTTGGTGAATGGGGGAGGGGAGGTTCCGCCGCCAGAGATGTCCTTTCCCCCTAGAGTGAAGAGCGCTGAAGTATCCCAAAGCATCAATCCAAGCAGGTATAGCTTATATAGCAGGTCCCTACAAACACGAGGCAAGGCTCTATGTTGAAGGTAAAGCTGGTACTGAATTTAATGGTGCCACACTTGGCCTTATATGACAATCCGCATGCAAGGGGGACTCCCACATGGACCTTGTGGGGAATGGAGCTACAATATTCACAGACCAATAAGAACAGTATTCCAATGCATGACACTCCCACTCATTGCATACAACCCCTCCCCTCTGTCAGGGAGATCATTGAGTCAGATACTGTATTAACTCAATTATCTCCAGGCAGAAAAAAAACACATTTTTAGAACCTCAAAAGCATCCCAAAACACATAGTATCCCCACAAGTGACCAACATATCCAAAAATCACCCAGTTCAGTTTAGGGATTCAGGAATTCTATGGAAGTCACATTTTGACCGATAGCACGCATGGTCCCATGCCCAAAACAGTCCCAGAGAATCAGGCTGTGCGGTCGGTCTATTTCAAGAGTTCCAAAATCTTACGAAATAGATGAATAAACTGTTCGGGTGTATGTTCACCCAGTGTCTATTATTTGCTTTTACCGAATGCCACTTTCCTCAGATGAATGGTGTCGAACGTAGGGATGAGTGGAAGTCTCAGCGATGTTCGTGCCGCTGAGTGTCCAATTATAGTTCCATGCACTCGATGACCAAACCCCGCTGGATGGTTGGACAAAACAAGAGGACCGCCGCCACGTGTTCGGCCAATACGAACAGCGGCCACCCAGCCGACCACTTAGAGCGTTCAAGTGGGTTAACAAGGGGCACACGACAGTTCTGGGAGGTCTAGGTATTTGGTACCTAGTTCAGCATACGAACCAGATGGGGCAATCAGTTCGGTTAAGTTTGTATACCGATCAGTCAGTAGAAAATAATTAATGGGACAGGGGGATCTGTCACAATAGGTGTGTGTAGTATTGGCATTTGAATGCAATTTATGTTTTATGATATTCTGGCATTTGAATGCATGGGTGCATTTGTGTGTAGTGTTGGCATTTAAATGTAGGGTTGTGTTTCTGCGTGATGTTGTCCTTTGATTGCAGTTGAATATTTCTATGTAGTGTTGATGCATAGAATGCAGGAGTGTTTTTGCATGTAGTGTTGGTGTTGAACATATGCACTGCCACACAAACATATACAATACAGACACACATGTACACTCACAAATAGAAGTTATAATTTCATATTTTTAGCCACCCTTCTCTTTCTACACCTTTTGAGTGCAGGAGGGTGGGTTCCCCGGGGTCCAGTTGATCTGCCTGCTGGACGTCTGGGGCTAGAGGAAAGTCTCCTTCCTTTCCAATCTATCTCCCCTGCGTGCCTCTCACTGTAAGCTGTGAGTTAGTAACCTGAACTCCCAGCACTGCTGGTCTGACTGGAGCCCTGTTAAAGGGCTGTGGCACATGAACAGGACCATGATCAGAGATGCCCAATCAAGTGGCCCCAAGTATGAGACACCCACCTGATGGACTCCCTGAAGCTTGCAAGCCCTAGTGCAGGCTGCTCCAGCTGCACTGGTGGCAATTCCACCACTGGCCTTAAATTAGTTATTAAAATTATTTCTAGAAAAAAAAAATCATATATATTTTATGTTTTAATAAAAATCACTTCATATATGATTGTGTTAAATAGTTTGGTGTATTATATACTTATCTATTTTCTTTATGTGCCATTCAGAGTTGGGTATTATAAACCCTTACAGAAGATTAGGGGAAAACATTGAGTGTAGTAGATACAAAACTCGTTCATTCTTCTGATAACCTGAAGAATGGCCTAATAATCATCAATTTCTCAGAGTTCAGAATTTGAAAAAGGACATTCAATGGTTATACAATTCTCAAACAATCCAAAAACTGTTAGACAAATTATGCACTAATGTGTCTAATAGACTTTTTTTGTCAATGTTTGTGATTTCCAAGCAACAATCCCAAGTGAAGGCTGTAGGAAAAAAACATATCATTGTGTAAGATGTTTTAAGGAGGGTCTTCTGGAATCTTCCATAGATCTGATCGGCATTCTAGAGCACAGTGGCGTTGCTCCTGGTGCTGAATTATTCAAAGATTCTGCTACAGCAAACAAATGATTCTTGATTTATGCAGTCAGAATCCATTGTGTACACTGCTTTCCGGATGGCACAGAGCACTAAGGCTTTGAAAATTGGGCTGTACAATGGATACATGGAATTCCATAGTAGACCTGGTCACACACATACACGTGTTGATGGCAATCGTACTTTAATATTAAATTAAACACAATAACGTAACAAAAAGCAAAATATAAACTAATCCTAACACGAACTAAAACATTTCAACACACTAGAATAATTTGGTTTAATGATTCAAAAATATTTTAGATTTTAGAGCTATGGGAAAAGGTCACAATTCATGGTTGGGAGCATCTCTTACTCCTAAGCAGTTTTTAAAATGTTGCTACATGCAGGTGCACATTGAAACAGCAACAAATACAAAGTGAATCTGCACGAAGCAACATTGTATTTACCTTGAACTGTATAAACATTAAAAGTAAGGCTCATGGGAAAACATGTTTGGCATTTTTGTTTTCTAAAGTAAAGCAATGTTTTTTTTTTATATCAGAAAGGTAATGTAGCATACTGAAAATAGAATTTTGCCATTAAAATAAAATTTAAATAATACAATATAGCAACTTGAGCTGAATAATTTACGTCACATGAAACAATGCACTCTTTTTTTCCTTTCAAATATTTTAATTGTATCATTTCAAAATATTACTAAAATGATCTACCATTTTTTTTTGGCATTTAAGTGACAGTTTAAGAATGACTAGTTATGCATTTAGATTAAAAATGTTAAAAACAAAAACATTCCAGAAATACAATGTATGACTGCTGGTTGGAAATTTGGATCATAGATGTAGTAAGAAGGATATAAACATACACTGAATTATAGGAAAAAAAAAAAAAAAAAAGAAAATAAGGACATCACAACACCAAACCAGAAAGACAAAACAAGACAAAACAAACCTATGTCCCTTTGCAATCAGAAGTCTCAGAGCCTGTTTTAAGTGATGAGTTACAAAGATTTTTTAAAATCTAAATCACCAACCAACATTTCAAATTGGTCATTGGATTAAAACACTTCAGATTTTAGAACTAATATGCATTAAGCAAATGGTATGCAAACCATTGCTAAGAACTTTTTTTTCAACAGTTTTAAACAATAAAATTCTAGAATAAAAATAGCACAAAAACAAAACAAATTCCTCCCCCCCCCCCCCCCCCCCCCCCAAACAATCAGAAACAGACTTGGGATAAAAAAACATGAAAAAAAAAAATCTCTAGTTCTCTTCCACCAACTTTAACAGTTCTGCGATATTTGGGCCTGAACAAAGGCCTTACTGCATATCCATGGCCTGGAAGAATTCCTTGTGTCCAAAAAAGAGCTTTTGTCACATACAATGCTGTCTCTGCAATCTCTTCAGGATTGTTTATGTATATTTTCCACCAAAAGTCCTTTGATCATGGGATTTATGTCCTCCCTTTGAATGTGTTCATGCATGTATAGGACCCTGAAAACCTATGGATTTCTTCAAGTGCTGATTGAGGAAGGATGCTGTAGAGGAAAAAAAAAAAAAGAATAAAGTCCATTATTTTAGGCTACAACAAGAATGTGTGAAAATACAAGTACCGGAATTCTAAAAGCTTCCTTCAAAGTGTTTATTTAAGACAAGGATGCCAAGCTATTTTGCTACTGCCTATTCAACTTGAAAGGTTACCCTAAACAGGGAGTTTGACATAACTAGGATAACTGGATGAAATTTGTCACAACTCCTTACACACCGAGGCATCGAGTTTCAAGGTGTACGGCAAGATTCTCAATTATTATTATTTATAAAGCGCCAACCAATTCCACAGTGCTGTACAAGATTCTTACACCAGGTACAGATGCCACCAATGTGGTTAATGTAAATTTGATGATGCAAGAGGTGAGAAGGTGCAATTTAAAAATCTAAATATGTGGTCTATTTTCCGAAACACAAGTCAAGAGATATTACAAGTGAAAGAGGTTTGTTTAGCTCTAAACATATTTTTGGGTGGTTAATTGTTTGTGTGCCCAAAAAGCACCATTTCCAACAAACAGACAACAAACACAGCAGAAAATATTGCAGTCAAGATATTTACTTGTAATTGTTCTAATAATTTAATAAATGCGATTTATAATTCATAATAAAAAAAAGATTATTATATATAATATATAAGATAGATGTTACACTAGGACTTGATTTCGCTGCCTTTAAGACCTAAAAATATCCAGCTTTGATCTATTCCTAGGCAGTGACTCAAGTTATAAATATATTATCTAATAAAAATAATTTACAGCAAAAATGTGGGAGGCTTATGGCCTGTTTCTGTCTGCGTCCAAACTATAGAGTTTTATGAACAGATATGAGACAGACTTCAATTGGGACAGGAACCAAGCAGGGCTCTTGGGGAAGGAGAAAATAACTGTATCTGCATGATCGGAGAGGCAGTAAATTTGGTGACAACTTATCAATGTATACTTCATTGTAGCACGAGTTGAAATGGGGTGTAACTACTGCATAAAGTGGCTTAAAACATCGTATCTGGTGTTGTAAACTAACAAAAAATGCTAATAAAATTTAGAATCTGGTGAACAGCCTCTCACAACTATGAGTACATGTAAGCTTGTTTTACTACAGTAAAAGAACTGTTAATTGGATTCATTAGATGTAGACTACCTTCTCCGTTACTGAACTACTATTGTCATAAACATTTATGTAACTTTGCAATATTTTATGCCTATGATCAGCTTTAACACTGAGACGGAGTGCCTCCTCTAGGCTGAAAGGTCCTTTGAACATGGCACGTATTGTACATCCTACCTGGCTGGTTAATACATTTTGTTTGTGTATGCACTATAAAGTACCGCAGAATATATTTGTGCTATACAAATAATTATGTAAAGTAAATCTGAGTTCCTCGCTGCCCTATATATAAATCTACATGGTGTTGGGCAATAAATGAATTCTGAGTTGACACCCAATTGCTAATTAGATACATTTTATTGAGGAATTACCTTTTCAAGATCACCAGAACATGCATAGTCCATGGGAGTAGCAGCAAAGCTTTATTCTTCTGAACAGCCTCAACAGTCTTCTTTGCAACAGTCTCTGGCTTTAAAGGTGGGAAGAGGTTGGGGAACCTAGAAATTGAAAATATTGTGTATTATGCACTTTGTTTATTTTGTTGTGATTTTGTTTAATGTAAAACAAGCAACAAAACAAAACATCACATAAAGCAGGTGTGTTCTGGCACCATATTTGACCTTGTGTTCTAGGTCAGGGGTAGGCAACCGTCGGCTCTCCAGATGTTGTGGACTATCTCCCATTTGGCTCCTGCGGCCATTATGCCTGTTTTAGGGCAATACATTGGGCTTTTCTATGAAAAGATTACCAATGTTTATGGTTTTGTTATGTCAATGTTTCCATTCTAGAGGAACTTTTACTTTCTTTCATTCTCATTGGCAAAGCCATGTTTGCCTTCAGGGCATCCAAAAAAAACACCATCAATGCCTTTCTATATTCACTGGTGCAGCACTAGGGTGTGACATGATGTAGGTGCATAAGCACTACATGGATGAGCACAAAAATACCAGATGGCATGGGAAAAGGACAGGCCAGCCCAAACAACAGTGGGTGTCAGCCTGGTGTGTCACGCTGGACACTATCACTCAGGCGCTTACTCGGAAAACATCTCGTGTCTGTAGAAGCATGGGAGCCAGAGAACAAACCCAGACAGAAATATTAAATCAGGACTGTCAGGAGGTATGTAATTGCCCTACAGAAATACAACTTTGAGAACGTGTATGTTTACACTAGTCATCACTATTTGCCCTCCCCCCCAAAAAAGGCTTATGGTCAGGCGTGCACAAAAGCTATGACTGTGTGTCTCTATATGCAACTGTTGTACATTCCAAAGCAACTAAAATAGGCTGTTGCAATCAACCTTGCTACATTCAAGTGATACTAAGTTGTTCTTAATGAAAACTATGCGAGACATAGAAGAAGGATTTAGATAGACTGGAGGACTGGGCACTCAAATGGCAGATGAAATTTAATGTTGAAAAATGCAAAGTTATGCACTTCGGCGTAAAGAATACACAAGCAACGTATACCCTTAATGGAAGCGAATTAGGGATAACAACACACGAAAAGGACTTGGGAATTGTTATAGACAACAAACTATGCAACAATGTGCAATGTCAATCAGCAGTGGCCAAGGCCAGTAAGGTATTGTCATGCATGAAAAAGGGCATTCATTCTCGGGACGAGAATATCATTTTGCCTCTCTATAAATCACTGGTAAGACCACATATTGAATATGCTGTGCAATTTTGGGCACCTGTTCTAAAGAAGGATACCATGGCACTAGAAAAAGTGCAGAGGCGGGCTACAAAATTAATAAAAGGAATGGAACATATCAGCTATGAAGAAAGGTTAACAAATTTAAACCTATTTAGTTTAGAAAAACGTCGCCTGAGAGGGGATATGATAACATTATACAAATATATTCGGGGCCAATACAAACCATTGTGTGGAAATCTATTCACAAACCGGACTTTACATAGGACACGAGGCCATGCGTTTAGACTGGAAGAAAGAAGATTTCGTCTAAGGCAAAGGAAAGGTTTTTTTACTGTAAGAACAATCAGGATGTGGAATTCTCTGCCTGAAGAAGTGGTTTTATCAGAGTCCATACAGATGTTCAAACAGCTACTAGATGCATACTTGCAAAGACAGAATATTCAAGGATATAATCTTTCAATGTAGGGTAATAACTGCTTGATTCAAGGATAAATATGACTGCCATTCTGGGGTCAAGAAGGAATTTTTTGTCCTAGCTTGTTGCAAAATTGTGCTTCAAACTGGGTTTTTTTTTTTTTTTTGCCTTTTGGATCAACAGCAAAAAACAGGTGTGAGGAAGGCTGAACTTGATGGACGCAAGTCTCTTGTCAGCTATCTAACTATGTAACTATGTAACATACAAATCTTATTTGAACAACTTAAATGGCATTGACCAATTAAGGTATGCAAACAGAGACAACATTGCCTTTGTGCCATGCATTACAGTTTGATCTTTTTAGTACAAGGTTATGATTTGCCAACTGGACAATGATACAAAAAACAGTATTGATAAGCACTGCAGACTCAGGGCAGCTGTTAGCTCTGATCAGCCATTTCATTTAAAAAATTTTTATTTTTTTTTATTTTGTATAATTTATTTTATCTTTTACTGACCTGACTCTCATTCCTTGAAACATCTCTGTGTTGGTGTGAAATGGCAGAACTGTTGTAGCATTAACACCTGGGCAATCCAAGAGCCCTAAAGTCAGGCTTTCCATAAAGGCAAATGAAGATGCTTTGGAAGTGCAATAATCAATGGCTCCAGGAATGGCTGATAAGGCGAGAACAGAGTTTATGCAAACAATATGTCCATTCTGAAGTTCCAACATGCGTGGCAGGAAGGCCTTTGTAGTCTGAAAACAGAACAAAATGATGTTTGAGTGCTAAATATTTTAGCAGCAGACTGGCCACAGGGGCCCCTTCATCTTAAAGCTGGGTAAACAGACCAGTAATAAAACTTCATTACTTTACTACCAATAAATATTCATCTATCAGTACAGACTCCTACAAGGTTATTCACTATACGCAGAATAGTCAGATTTCACCAGAGAATTTCAAATTAAAAAGACCAAGTAGCCTAGTTGGAAACATAGCTATCTTCGATAATATTTCCATTCTGGTTATTTATTTATTTAATATTTGAAACTAGCTTCCGAATAAACTACAATTCACAGCACTAATAACACAATCGATATGTGTACTTCCTTCCCAAAAATCCCAAAAACCCAAATCATGACAGCCTGACTACTAGTATGCAAGTCTGCAACTAAGAGAAGGACAATGTGCCTGAAATGTAGATGCAAGTGTGTTTAAATGACAAAATATGTACAGTGTATATATAATTAATTTTTAATTATTTTTGTATTTAATTACATTCTCAGCAAGCCACTATGGAGCAGACATCTATTTCTGCACTGTTTACCCCAAATAAGTGAACACAAAAATAATGAAGATGAGTAATATACAACAGAGAACTTGTTTTATTTAAGTGACTCACAGAAGGCATATATAAGAAATTAAAAAAGGAACTACACATCTACGTTGAGGAAAAATAAGTGCAGTTATGCTTACCCAGAACTGTCCCAGTGTATTTATATGTTGAGATTTTAGTAGTGCATCATCATCGCTGTCTATCAAGCTCTTTCCATGTACCACCGCTGCGTTGTTTACCAAAATGGTAACATCACCGACCTATCAAACAGAATTACCATTAAGACCAGCACACAAAACAGCATTGGTTAATTTAATCAGCATTAAATGGATTATTTCGCAACAATCCATGTTGACACAACAACAACTTTCAACCAATAAGTAATCTTGCAGACATACATGTATACATTCAGAGATAATTTATATCGGAGTTCCACTAAGCCAACAGTAGTAAGTCAGGCTTTACATGAACACTATAAACACCGAAAATACATTAGCTTGCTAAAGTGCTTTATGTGTGTGCTCTTCCCCCCACCCCTCTCCCCCATTTTACCAAGTGGGGACATTTCAATATAAAATTTGCAAATTAATAAATTAAACGTGTTCTACTCCCTGGCTATCAGGCAGCCGGCCCTGTTACTTACTGGTTTGTTTAGCTCAGTGGAGATAAACTCAAGAAGCAGCAATTGCTTAGAGCACCTGCCTTACAAAGACTTATTATCGAGCTACATTGGGAAGTCTGTGATGGGACAGGGGGTTAAAAGTGGAGAGCTCTGACAAATCTACCTGCCTCTAACCCATCATTCTTCCCAGCACTAGCAGAAGGTAAAAAAATAGACCAACTACTCACTTTCACACAAGTCAGCAGTCATGCATTCTAAGACAGTTGAAGTTCAGAACACTGCATCAACTTTGGATACGTTATTTTTCATTTCCATTATCAGCTACACTTAGAACTTAAGGAGCTCTGTCTCGTGTTGGGGTGTTTTTTTTTATTATCCATTATAATATTAATAATAATTAATTGTTCATTGTCCTATGAAGGAAAAGAAGGCCACATTCCAAGCATACTGGATACCACGAAAAATTCTACAAGTCTATAGTTTGATAGGGTTTACCCGGTTGTAGGCAAACTGCAATTCTTAATCTATCAACTACAAATGCCACACATACATTGACCAGAAGAATGTAGTAATAGTTGTAGTTAAAACACTTGGAAGAACTGCAGATTGTCCACAACCATTGAATAAAATATAAAAATTTCTACACACGTCTAACCTTTTCTCGAACGGCTTTGGCTTGCTCGTAGACTTCTTCTCTATTACCAACATCACAGATAAAATAATGGCATTCAGTTCCAGACTGCTTTATTTCTGCTGCAGTTTCCTTCAGACACTTCTCCGTGCGGCCCCACAAAATAATCTGAAACAACATTATATAAGGTTAAGGAAATTATATAAACAAACATTTTCTGGAACCACATTCTGAGGTTAATAGAAGTGGAGGGGTGCCCATACATTTACAGTTTTTTTGGGTTATCCCATCCAATTTATTAACTGTGCAGTTCCAGTTGGTGTGGTGGATCAAACATGGCACCGATCTCTTCTGTGCATCGCTGTATTAGACAAAAATGGAGTAATTTTCCAATGACCGCAATGGTAGCATGAGAGAATGCATGGAGAGATCTGAACCATATCGGGATGCACGCACAAAGAATATTCAGTACATTAAAAAAATGCAAACTGTATCGTTTCAGAAAAGCAGACCCACTAGCACAAAACCCTAAAGTTTTTCCTAGCAAACCGATCGTTTGTCAAGGCTAACTATAGGATCACCTTTTTCTTTTTTATTATTATTATTGCCATTTATATAGCGCCAACAGATTCCATAGCACTTTACAATATTATGAGAGAGGGGATTTAATCATAAATAGGACAATTTCAAGAAAACTTACAGATACAATAGGTTGAAGAGGACCCTGCTCAAACGAGCTTATAGTCTATATTGTTTTAAATAACACTAGTGTGCACAACTTTGTATTAATTGTGTGCCATCGCATGGTTACATTTAAAATATAATGTACAACTCTGGGTCACATTTAATGCTACGAAAAGTCTAGAAGGTGAAAAGTTTGAGGTTTACAGTGTGAAGGGGCCCAGGTAGGTTATACTTATTTATTAGTGAAGATAAGTTTATAGGGGCAGTGTTATGAAGTGATTTGTAAGGAATGTAAAACACACACACACACACCTTTAAAGAACGAAAAACCCAAACCCTGAAATCTATCTAATCTGCAATTTGTTATGGTGCTTTGTATTCTGTCACAGCCATAAGGAAAAGAAAAAAAAAAAAGTCAGTTATTGTTGACACCAGTAATGTTGGCAATAAAAAATAAAAACCAATTTAACACACAATCAGGTGTTCACAGAAAGGATAAATCCACCCCGGAAGTTCAAGGACTGGTCACTAACAGGAAGCGTTCATTACTGCAGCTATGCCTATTGTATGTGCAGTAAGTGTCAAGTAGTTTCCTGAATAGTACTTGCCACCTTCAAAGCGGAGGGACAGCAATAAAAAGGAGTGCTATTCATTTTATGTATTCATCCCAGTAAATAACACTACAAACAGTGTTTGCTTGATAAATTACATGCCTAAATATATATATATATATAAAAAAATAAAATAAAAATCAACTTTTTAGGATTACAAACTTGTATTTCTAATGCTATAGTGTCCAAGTCCCGAACATAGTAGGTCCCCTTATCTGTAAAAAACAACTTTTTATACATAACTTTTTCTAAGTGTCCTTCTTCCGTAACATTGTGGTGATTGTGGGACCTAATGCGCATGTGCACTGAATCAACGTTTCTTATGTGGAATCTGAAGATGTCTTCATGTAAAGCGTGAGGTCATCCAACTTCATTTTAAAAAAAACTCTGTTGGGGACCAGAAAGCACATTGAGGCTTTCTGGAACAGACACAAATGAGGAGCATTGGATTGGCCTCCTCCATGATGTTGCAGAAGGTGGAGAGGTGAACAGCGCCAAGCGTTCCTTGGCGCCACTGGAAAAAAGGAAGTCCCTCGGACTATTGCAGTGGGCTAATTCTCCCACCCATGTAGCTGGCAATACCCTCAACCTTATTTTCTCTTATTCATGTACAGTATCTAATATCTGCAACACTCCATTTCCTCTCTCTGATCACCACCTCCTATCGTTTGCTCTCAATTACCCCCTCACCCAACAACCTCAGCCTAACCCCCCTCAACTCAGGAGGAACCTTAACTCTATTGACCTACAGCAGCTGTCAGCTGACATTGATTCACAACTGCTATCCATCTCTTCCCTCTCCTGTCCCTCACTGGCCATCTCCACATATAACACTACCCTCACATCTGCCTTGAACGCTGCAGCCCCGCTCCAAACATGCACCTCGAGGAGGACACGACCCCAACCTTGGCATACTAAATCAACACACTACCTGCAGAGTTGCTCCCGTTGTGCTGAACGCTCCTGGAGGAAGTCCCGCACCCAGGCAGACTTTCTCCATTATAGATTCATGTTGCATTCATACAGCGCAGCCCTTGCCAAACAGTCATACTTTTCCCCTCTCATTAGTTCATGCTCCCGCAATCCCAGACGTCTCTTTGACACCTTTAATTCCCTTCTTTGCCCTGCTGTGGCCACCCCCCAAACTAACCTTACAGCTGATAGCTTTGCATGCTACTTTACCAACAAGATTGAACAGCTAAGGAAACAATTCTCCCCTCTTTGCCGTTCTCTTTCTCAACCACACGTAAATCATGCTTTCCCTACCCTTCAGACTTTCTCTTCGGCTACTGAACAAGAGGTGGCCCATCTCACCTCATCAGATCTCTCTCCCCTTGTCTTTTGCCTACCCTAACACACATCTTTAACTGCTCTCTCTCTTCAGGCACTGTTCCTGCTGACCTTAAACATGCCACTGTAGTACCCATCCTCCCCCTCTAACTATCGTCCCATATCCCTGCTCCCTTTCTCAAAGCTTTTGGAAAGACTTGTCTTTACCCGTGTGTCTCGCTTCCTCAATTCCAACTCTCTCCTTGACCCTCTTCAATCTGGCTTCCGCCCTCTCCACTCTACTGAGACTGCTCTTATCAAAGTTACTAAGGACCTAATCTCCACTAAATCCAAATGTCACTACTCCATATGAATTCTCCTTGACCTCTCTGCTGCCTTTGACACCGTTGATCATGCTCTCCTTCTTCAAACTCTTCAATCCCTCGGTCTCGGTGACTCTGTCCTCTCTTGGTTTTCCTCCTATCTCTCCCAACGCTCATTCAGTGTCTCCTTTTTCAAAGATACCTCCTCCCCTCGTCCTGTCTTGGTTGGAGTTCCCCAAGGCTCTGTCCTTGGTCCCCTTCTATTTTCATTTTATACTGCCTCTCTTGGCAAACGTATTGCCTCTTTTGCATTCCGCTACCACCTGTACGCGGATGACACTCTGATATACTTCTCCTCCCTGGATCTCTCCCCTACCATCCTGCAACGTGTCACTGCTTGCCTTTCTTCCATCTCTGACTGGATGTCCTCACGCTTTCTGAAACTAAATCTCTCTAAAACTGAGCTCCTTGTCTTTCCTCCTCATACTGACCCTTCTCTCTCGCTCTCCCTTCAAGTCAGTGATATCCACATAAGTCCATCCCTGCAAGCGCGCTGTCTTGGCGTCATACTTGACTCTGGTCTCACCTTCGAGTCTCACATCCAGTTTGTTGCCAAATCCTGTAGGTTCCAACTCAAAAACATAGCCCGCATCCGCCCCTTTCTTACACAAGATGCTACCAGCTTGTCCATGCTCTAGTAATTTACCGCATGGATTACTGTAACCCTCTCCCCAAAAGCCGTATTGCCCCGCAACAGTCTGTAATGAATGCTGCAGCTAGACTGATTTTCCTCTCTAGTCGGTCATCTCACACCTCACCCCTCTGCCAGTTCTCACATTGGCTCCCTGTATCCTATAGGAGTCAATTCAAAGTGCTAACCCATACATTTAAAGCACTGAACAATTCTAGCCCCTCTTATATCTCTTCACTGATCCATAGGTATGCCTCTCCTCGTTCCCTCCGCTCTGCCCGTGACCACCTCCTGACCGCTGCTCGCACCCGTACGGCCAACTCGCGCTTGCAGGACCTTTAGTGGGCGGCTCTTTTCCCATGTATTAGCCTGCCTACCGCCATCAGACTCTACCCTAGTCTTCAATCATTTAAGAAGGGCCTTAAAACCCATCTCTTCAGGAAAGCTTATGGCCTCAGAGTAACCTCTACCTTACATACCTGTCTCTTGCTCTCTCCTATAGGACAGTGCTTTACTCTCTCCTCCAGCACTGCTTCACTCCCACCCTATTTGATATTTCCTGTCCTAACATGTCTTATACCCCACCTCCTATAGACTGTAAGCTCGTTTGAGCAGGGTCCTCTTCAACCTATTGTTCCTGTAAGTTTTCTTGTAATTGTCCTATTTATTGTTACATCCCCCATCTCATAATATTGTAAAGCGTTACGGAATCTGTTGGCGCTATATAAATGGCAATAATAATAATAATAATTTATATTTTGCATTTTATATTGCAACTGGAGATGGGGCGTGAGGGGAGGGGAGTGGAATCCTATATCTAACTAGGGACAGGGGCAAGTACAGCTTTAGGAATACAGGTCTGTGTCCACAGTGCCATGGTGCTCCTTGTAATTTCTAATACGCTAATTTACAGGCAATTGTCTTGAGTTGTGCTCACAATGTGGTATCAACAAGTTTACAATCCATGTTAAAATAAATGCACAAGGAACAACCCAGATGTACAGACCAGAGATTTTAACCACTTTTGGTTCAGGAGGGCATCCGTGAAGAAAACAAAAACCCCAGAGAATTGCTGCAAACAAGGGATATATAAGCGGATATTTTAATACATTTTCCACTACAGAGTGTCCATTTTAAACAAATCCATATGCATAGAGGTCATAAAGGTTTATGTGCCCACCATGAGGCCATCCTGCGATCTGATATTAGGTTATCCCAAGTAGAACATGAAGGTCACCGTGTATTTTTAATAACTCACATATGTTTTTAAATCATAGGGCACAAGTTCAGATCATTTACAACGCTAGGATTAAAAAGAAGACAAAAAAAAATAAAAAATAATAAAAATCTGTCAGCAACAGATTTCTAGATCTTTTAAAAACTTACAACTCAACGATCACCTACAGAACAAACTACACTCCTACATCTAGCACCAATGGATCTTGTTAATAGGGGCCAAGCATTGATGCTTATACAAAAATATAAAAGTCTCAGCCAAAACGTAATATAAACAGAAGTTCATTTTCAATTAATTTAAAAAAAAAAGAAGTGAAGCTGAAGAGAAATCTTCACAAACCTGGACAAAATCCAGGCATCATTCTCTTTGATTACATCCCTTGTGCATAAGACACACTCTTATTTTAAATAATTACTGACCAGAAAATTATTGAGGACAGCAGCCTGCTGATGCGGTAAATCCCTTCAGAGTCAGGACTGCCCTGATTTTACCTCTCAGTGACCCCGGGAAAAGCAGTGCCAGTGCTGCTAACAGGTGAAGTGTAGCAATGGACATGTTCACCGACACCAAGTTTCGTAGATATAAATTTAAAAGCTATTCTAATAGAAAATAAAAATATATTTAAAAAAAAAATTTATTCAGCTACGTAATATATAGATTAGCTGGATGTTGGGCAAAGGTTACATCCCCAGGACGTACTTGAAAACCAGAGTAATCTGAATGTACCTTTCCTGGTTAAATACTTTGTTATTATTATTATTATTACTATTATATTGGACCATCTTTTAAAAAAAATAAGTAGTGAGTGATTGAAAAACATTTTTACAAAGCACATCTCACAAGCACAAAACTGAATGGATTCCAGGGCAGTAAACAATCCATAGTATTTACATTTTAAAAACAAAGGGAAATAATTATATGGAAGTCAAAATACCTTGTTTTAAGAGTATCAAAGGGCCGGAGGCAATAAAGTACGGTAATCTCTAAACACCAGCTCATTACTTTAACCAATCACTCCCACCAAGTTTGCATTTCGACTTGCAGGTTTGTTTTTTTTTTACTAAAATGGGACTTAAGCAGAGAATTTCACATTTTAGGACAAAACAGTGGAATTGGAAATATAACAGATACATTTCAGATCAGCTATTTTGGTCACACAAAAAAAACAAATAAACATTTTTTTTTTACAAAAAACGTCCCTGGGTACTTCTGGGAGAATAGATTTTCATAGAAAGGAAAGAAAGAAAGCCTTTGATGAACTATAAAGTTCAAAGCATTCAATTGTCCCTTTAGGTGACAAAACATATATTAAAAGGTCACATCCGTTACTTTATTTAAAAAAAGAAAGCAACTTTATATCAGCAGTGCCACAATCACAGCAATAAACTGTACATGAAAGAAGAATCAATTAAGGGCGCATCGGAAAAGATTCTGCAGGTACTGCAAGGATTTTTTTTATATGGTTTTCCTGCTTCTAGTGCAGGTCATACGGACAGAAACTAGAGACATTCCTGGAAAAAAAAAAAAAAAAGAAAAAAAGAAATTGAGGAATAAAACTCCACCATTTCCATCAGATGTTCTCAGACAGACTACCTGAGTGGTGCAGGGCTGTTTTGCCACTCATGCACTCTGAATTCCCAATTCTTTCCTATGGGAAATCATTGAATTGGCTGATATCATCAAAACTGATGATTGCAGCGAAAGAGGTGAAGCTTCCCCTAAGAGACCAGCACTGCTAGGGAGAAAAGTTAGAAGGAACACTATAGTGTCAGGAATACAAACGTATTCCTGATACTATACTGCCTGTGTTCCTGGTTTAGGTCCCTGGACAAATTTTAGAAACCCTTTTTTACCACACTGGTCAATTTTGACGAACTCAGCCAATCTAATGCTTTTTCCATAGGAAACCACTGAGAAGCTATTGCACATGCGCTACAAAACGCTGCACCAATCGGCATCTCTATGGGGAGTGTTCAGTGCCTGCATTCAGAGTGTGGAGATGCTGAACAGGGATACTTCACCATGTGCAGCACCTCTAGTGGCTGTCTGAGTGATTGCCACACTAGCCACCAGTGTAAACACTGGGTTTACATTTAAAAACCTGCAGGGACAAGCTATAGACACCAGAGCCACTACATTAAGCTGTAGTTGTTCTTGTGACTACAGTGTCATTTTAAGTAAAATCACCTAAACGGTGACTAGGACATTTGTATTCCTAACACCATAGAGTTCCTTTAGCAAAGGAACCTATACCAGAAATCCAATACATTATTATTTATAAAATATTTTACCAGGAAAGATACATTGAGATTTCTCTCGTTTTCAAGTATGTCCTGGGTCCACAAATCATTGCATTGTTACAATTAGGGTACAATAAAATACAAAAACAATATTAATATACAATATATACAAAATTTAACATAGAACAGGTAGGAAATATATAATCAACCATGACATAGCTATAATCTAACACACAAAGAAAAGTTCACATGAGATACAAAAAAAACAACACATTTTTAAAATTCAAATCTGACTGCTGTGAAATGCCTTGAGCACAATTCACGCATGTTTCAGCATTTAAATGAAGACTATTCAGTTGCTCACGAGATAAATAGAATTACCAAATCATTTAACTGCTAATCCAGCAGGTCTCAGAGCCCCCCCACTTCTTAGCATACAGAAACTGTATTGTAATGTCAACATACAGACCCATTAACAAGTACAAATACAAACAATGGAGATTAACTGCATAGAAGCAATACCTCCATTCTTCAGTCAAATTATTAAAACAAGGGGGGCGTGCCTTGTTTGCAAAGAAGGGTCATCTAGAAGTCAACTTGTGCAATCCTATTAACACGGGTAAGGGTCAATTAGAGGGCAGCCTTTCACCAGCATCAAAATGGCTCAAACTAGTCAAAATTAACGGAATCTTCAAAAAAAACAAAAAAAAACCCATCACCTTTTACCCATGCATTGCAGACAAAGACAAAGGGGGAGCTATATGGTTAGATCCAAAATATATTGAATATCCCACCATTACTGAGTTCTATCTATCAAATTAGGTACCATTTTGCAACGCAATGATACCAAAACCGTTAATGATATTTTAACATCTTTATTGTCTGCACCTCCAAACAATATCTAAAAATCTGATTATTTGAATGCTATTAACACAAAACAAGTCAAGTTTGAACTCTGCAAGAGAAAAAAAAACAAAATAAGTGAGAACGAGGTCATCCTCTCCCCCACCCCAGCAACAAGCTAGTAAGTGGTGTTACAGGTTACGTCTCACTTAGCCAGATAAACAGGAGTCCGCATTCCAGAAAGAGCTCATTCACCTAATGAACAGCTCCAATTAAAATGCACAGCCCCCAGACCTGACCAGACTCCGATCATTCCATAAAAATTGCCTAATCTTTATCACACGATTGCAAACTTGTGCTTAGAACCTAGACATACAGTGAAGGGAGAGCTACATGCTCACACTTCTCATTAAAGATGAACTCAAAGCACCATAACCACTACAGTGCATTGAAGTGATTATAGTACTAGCAGGCTGCAAGCACCACCCCTGGTCCTGCGACAAACTGAGTGATCAGGTGACGGGCTCACCCTATCACTCCCATCCAAATATGGATGAGATTAATAATGTCAAGTTACATTTCTGCATTATCTGTACAGCAAGTGAGGAGCCAGGCTACAGGAAGTTGGTTTAACAAAGAACTGACGAACTACAAACTCAGTCTACCCTTTCCACAATTACTGGAATGGGCTGTAGAGGCTATGGTACTTAGACTGCAGTTTCAAACTAGATAAGATATACATTACACATACTCCCTTAACTACCATGCACAAGTGAATTTACAATAAAAACAAATTCGTAAAAATTACAGTATCAAATATCTTTTACAATTGGCTTGCTTCAATTCTTCTGACACCGTAGATGGGCAACCTTGCTGTATTGTAAAGCTCATACTAAAATGTAATAACGTACGTTTAAAAAAAAAAAAAATGTATTATACCGTTTTACTTTAGATAACCGTGGTTGGCTTGGCTCCCTGAAAATGCGACATGCATGCACCTGCCACCCCGCATCACCAGTAATTGAAATTGCATCTCCGGCGCACTTTCAGATCCATCCCTGTGCCACATCTCCTTATGACGTGAACTGTGGTGATATTTAAAAGGAGATCTTAAAGGAACACTACAAGCACCATAACCGCTCACTGCAGTGGTTATGGTACCAATAGTGCCTTGCGTCCCTCCATTGTAAGGCGACATTCCCTCTTTAACCGTGTTGACTATTTACTTGGGGTCCGTTAGGCATCGCTCCCGGTCTCCACTTCTATCGCGGGAAACCTAGAAAGGATTACCTGTTGCAGGGCTTATCTCGGAAGAGCCAAAGTAAGCTAGTGTTTAAAAAACGTCCAGCTCTCCAGCGATGGTAGTGGTGGAAAGGAATGGTGCCTTAAGATATCCCAGGTAATAAGTAAAACCATTCTGAAACTGTTTCAACTACTTACAACAGGGGGGACTGACAGGGCACTGCTTACACCATAACCACTGCAGCAAGCTGCAGTGGATACGATGCTTGGAGTGTTCCTTTAAAAACTGTACATAACTCCACAGGGGTTTTTCAGTTCCTACGTGCAGAGGTTTCAGTGGTTAGATGTTGTTGGCATTCTAAGGCTATGTACAGTTTTCTTTTATTTAAGAAAAAATAAATGAAAAAAAAGTTAAATAAGTGTTGCTTACATTTTATAAAATTAAAATATAAAATTTAAGAACATCTAAAGAGTCTGTAAACCGAAGACAGAGTGCATGGAACACATTTGTTGCAGTCAGTGACAGTGTGTCTCTTCCTTGCAGCACTTCCTGCAAGTGGTAAACAAGTGTAATGATGTCATTAAGAGCTGGCTGACCTGCAGATGAACTCCGGGCTGTAAATGAGAAGGAAGGTGCCAGTTCCCTTCTCCCCTGCTACATGTGCGCATGGACTAAAGTGACAGAGACAAACAGAAAAAAGGCACAGAACCATAAAGTCATTGGATGCCAAGGCATTGATGTCTTACAGAAAGCTTGTCATTTCTGTTTTGTAAATGGCACAATTAACTCTGGATGCAGGATATAGTAACAATGTGTCTGGTGACTTCATACAATCTGCATTGTAATCACACAGCAAGACGGCATGAGAGTGATAATCAGGGGTAAGGTAGGCAACCTTCGGCACTCCAGGTGTTGTGAACTACATCTCCCTTAATGCTTTGCCAGTATGATGGCTGTAAGTAGTCCACATCAGGAGTGCCAAAGGTTGCCTACCCCGGGATAGAATATGACCAGGTTGCACACACTCAATTATACATTTATCCTCATGGGTGCAAGTCACTTATCTGGACCCATCCACAACAGGAAATATGTACAGTGGCATCCAAGAATAAACAGCTCAGCTATTTTTTGTGTGAAAATATTGATCCCTTTAATGGGTCATGGTTCAAGCCCTATATAAGGTTCTTTATCCCACCATCTTATAAAAATTAAATTTGCTTAAAATTTCACCAGTACGACGAATACTTTTGTATTATGAAAATAACATTATAATTCACATATTTAGTGGACGGCAGAGTATATTTAACCACAAATGTCTAAATATTCCACAAGTGCAATGTTCTGAAAACCCTTGTAAATATCCAAATCTCTTTTCCAGCCCCGCACAATACAACATTTACATCATGGGAGAAGAACAAAGGGAATGAGGTTTTATCACTAATTTGCTATTTGTTTAAAAAGCCTAATTCTATTGATCTCTATTAGGCTGCAAACAACTTACAGAGTCAATTTAACAGCATTGTTTACATGAGCACACTGAAGTATTGCTCTTACATTGACATATTGGAACCATTTGTTCTGGAATGCCAGATCAAATGAAAATAAGTCTCTATTAAACCACCATGTTGATTAACTGTAGGATTCAAAATTATTTAGGTTTTCCTTTAACGCAGTGAAGGAATTAATATATTGTATATACTAGTAGTGTATAAGTCGAGAAATTTTAGTCTTAACCTTAATTTTAAAACGCAGAGTCGACTTATCCACGGGTGAGTGCTAGTTCGATAGAATTTTGTACAACGTTCGGGAGTCGAATGTGGGGCAATTTCGACTCCCGAACGCAGTTCTCTTAGCTGGTCGGGAAGTCTAACAGGCAGGGGTACACGTTTCAGCGGGGTTCGCAGGCTTGCAAAGCCGACATGTACCACTGTCGGCGTTCGGGAGACAACACGTGCGTTCATGGCCATCCAGTGAATGGCGGCCACCCAGTGAATGCTTGTTTATGGTTAACAGCCAGGGGTGGTCGGTGATTATGAGGTGTTAACAAGGGGGACCACACAGAGTCTGTTTGGTAACCGAACAGAAGCCGAACAATTCCATTCGAATAACGTACCCTCGATTTATCCACGAGTCATAGGATATTTCACAATTGTTGGTCAAAAAACTGCACTCCACTTATACACGAGATTGATTAATTTATAGACGAGTATATATGGTAAGCATTGCATCTGCAGACGGCTCTCCAGTTCTGTGATAGATTATAGACCAAGTGCATTTATAAAATAAAATTTGTTTAACAGAGTTATTTTCCATATTTGTCTACCTAAAAAAAAAAAAAATGCACCATTTCATTTTTAAAACACCCAGGACATCAACTTCATAGCTCATCATGTAGCAATGGACTACATAAATGGAGCCAAAGTTACAGGTTTCTATTGAACTGCAATATGTTACATGGATCCTATTGGGAAGACAGGAGCAGACAAAATCAAAAGAGAGTGGGCTTTAAGTTCAAGGACTTGTCAGGCAGACCATAAACGCTTCAACTAAGATAAGGCATGTCTGCAGGTCTCACAGACACAAAGATAAGCCTTTTGATGTTTTGTGGACAAATTGATCCCTGAACACAAATTCAATATTTCTGGCTAGGAGGCTTTAAAGAACTAGGAGCCAGTAAGATGTTGGATAGAGTAGACACATGACAGATGTGCATTCAGAGTTCAGTAAAGCTAAACTTTTGGATGACCTGGTTCATTGTATTTTTAAATACTGGTGTGATTTGACCAAGAAAAGAGACATCTCAAAACATGCATTACACCAGGGGGTTGAGAGACAGTATGCTTTATAGGATCAAGAAAATCTGTATGAGTGAAACATTATACCTAAAAAGTTCTGTTAAAAATATTAAGAATTGTATTACAGATACAGGTTTCGACCTGATAATTAAAAAAAAAAAAAATAATAATAAAAATAAATTATAATATATACTGAAGGATCTTATTGTAACACTCCTTTAAACATTGTTAGGGGATGGCTTTAAGCCCCGGATGTGGCCTTCTATAGCCCCAAATCTGTTCAGGTGGTGGGATACTAGTGAAGGAAGACAGAAGAATAAAAATGACAGGATTGGGGGTGAGGGATTTAAGACTTCAAGGTTTAATGGATTGCATTGAGGAATAGCATGGATGCAACCTTATGGAAGGAGTTATTGCATTTTAATATGGGCTGAAGTTTAGGAGGAGTTTTTAGAAGTTAGCAACTTTACACTTGAAACCTCAAACATTCTAGTGCTCATTCCTCACTGGTTACTTAGGCTGAGGTCATGTTCAGACGTATTTTAAACTTTGCACATGTGTAAGTGATGTCATCACACAGTTTTAGCATTTCCAATAATCACACATACTTTGATGCAGCGTAATTTAATTAAATCAATATGAATAATAACTGCACAACTGATTTTGGTAACACAGCTGAACATGTTAGGATAAGATCAGTTATATCCAAAAACGTGCCAAAGCAATGTTCGTCTATGAAAATGTTTCTGCTAGAACTATGTGACATAGCAATCTATTCAGTAACCGTGAATTGTTGCAACTTAAGAAATGAGTTGCAAAATGTAAGCAGAAATCAGAGGTGGTTAAAAAAAAAATCTCTCACTTGGTATCTTGGCACACATATTGAAAGTTGCCTGACATGTACTGATCCTTTAAAATGCTAATAAAGGCTTACAAATTTGACAGACTCCCCTTCTTGTCCAGAGTGCACTCACCCACCCACTGATTTCCTTCGATGTTAGCAAAGCCGGAATTATTCAAGGAATAGAATGAAATTAACAAGTGAAAAGACTAAAAAAATTTAAGCTTTAAAAAAAAAAAAAAAAAATCAATACATGAGGAGCATATCCTTTTAAAAATTGGACGACAAAAAAAAATAGAAAGCTAAAAACAAAAAATAAAAAAATACCCCATTGGTTTAAAAGTGTGACAAGGCAGAAACTTTAACAATGACAAATTACATGAAATCTAGCTCCCAGTTTGCAAATTCAACTTGAAGGGTCCCAGAGGAAAGATAGATAACGCAGTGAATATCAAATTTTTTTCCAGTCACATATGCACGATTAAACTTAAACTGAATATCAATTGCAAAGCATTTAATATAGCAAATTGCATGATACAGTTTAAAATAAAAATGTAGTCTAGCTAACCAACACCGACGTGTGAAAGTGCTGTGCTAGAAAGTTCATTCTTGTTCAAATTGCAGCCATCGACGTTTAGAGAGCCATTTCATGACTAATTTCCGTAATGGTATTTTTATAGACAAATAGTCTTCAGCAGTTGATAAATTGATAATTCAGCAGTTGATAATTCAAACAGGATATAGTGTGGAAAAAATGGGGAAGGAAAAAAAAATCAATATTGTGCATAAATTATTTAATATTCTAGAAAAGAACCCTTGGTAATATTAATGGAACATAATTGGACAATATCCAGATAAAGTCAATCTTGAAAGTAGTGAGCAAAAGATACTTAGTGACCGAGCATCTTTTGTACTAGTGCAGGTCAGACTTGTTTTTTTCAAGCTAGGTTTGACTAGGCCCAGCCTTAGACTTTTAGGTGCCCTGTGCAAAAAATCTTCGCTTTATCAAAATGAATTATTTAATAAAAAAAAATTAACAAATAATTCCCCAGCAATGGCACCAGAAGCATCAGTCTTAAAATGCCACATTGATCATCAGAGACTAATGTGCATTGCCGTATTTAAACTAGACAGCCCTTTTGAGGCATTCTGGAAAAAGCTGCAACCCAGACATCTACTGTCGATCTCACAAGCTCATACAGCTTACTCACCTGAGAAGTCGTCCTGATGTCTTCGGGACAGATACGTGGTCCTTGGCTCACAGGAAGCATGCTTTAGGTGGAGGCGATGCCGCAACGCAAAACAAGGTGCAAATAGGCCTACTTGGAAGATGAGCCCTGGGGTCTCCAAATGGGCTGTCGTGGGCAGACGTCCACAGAAGGCAGCTTGGGTGCAGTCTCCCTGTCCCCTTAAATCTGCAATATGAAACATTGCAGGGCTAACTTCACCTCTAGTAGCTGTCATACTGACAGTTACTAGAGGCGGTTCCGTGGCACAGACAAAGTAAAACTCATTCACCTGATACTAAAGCCCCATAGGAAAGCATTGACTCAAAGCTTTCCTATGGGGAATTTTAAATTTGAGTGCATAGAGGACTTCTCCTCTAAGAGGAGCATTGGATTGGACCCTCACAGAGGATGCAGGGTCTCTCCTCTGTGACATCAGAAGACAGGTCAATAGCACCAAGGGAGCCTGTGTGGTGCAATAAGTTCAAACATAATTTAAAAAACAAACAAAAACCCACAAAAACCATAAACTTTAAAAAACAAACAAAAAAAACAATAACATTTTTTTATACCCGCGGTGGGGGTACTTATCGAGAGCTAGGGAGAGGGATACGGTAGCATTAGGAGTACAGATTTGTATTACTACTGCCATAGTGCTCCTTTAAGCCAAACATTGTTTAAAATAATAATCCATCATTAAACTGAAGAAAAAAAAAACACAACTGTCTCAGTAGCACAATATGAAATACATAGTTTGCCAGTTTAACCCTAATCTCCAATCTGACACCTAAAACCAGTCACAATGATAGATTCCACTAACCATTGGGCACTATTTGGATGGATAAAAACAGAACTACATTCTGGTAGTTTTTCGTTTTGTTTGCAATCAAAAGCTAAAACCATGTTACTTATTGAATGTTTATTTAAGAGAAACCCTGAATACTTTGAAAAATCCTGTTAGTTTTGTTTGATAATGGAAGAAGACCTCAGGCATCCTCTACTGGACAATTAAAGAACAGCATATTTAGATTGGAAACACATGGAATACTTTGCAGGATAATCTACATTAAAAAAGTTACAAAACTGGAATTCTATAGGAATGTATTCAAATGGATTTTGGGGTCTGGGATATAGCAAACTGAATTGTCAATGTCCATTGCATACATGCATGTTAATTCAGAGAAAGAAAATCTATTTAATTTAAAAATTTTAAGTATTTTACAAGGACACATGCATTTATCTTTCTCTTCTTTAAATATCTCCCGGGGTAACGAGATTATTATAATTTAGAGAAAATTAAAGGTTTTAAATTACTACCATAGAAAAATGTTCAGAATGCACAAGATAGCCAAGTCCCTTTTAGTTGGTTAAGATTATCTTTTGAGATGACCTTTAAAGGGACACTATAGTCACCAAAACAACTTTAGCTTAATGAAGCAGTTTTAGTGTATTGATCATGCAGAGAATTTAGCATTGAAACGTCAAAGGCATTATCTTATACAGAAAAACTGCTTTATTAAGCCAAAGTTGTTTTGGTGACTACAGTGTCCCTTTAAGGGAAATGTAAATATCAGACTACAACTTTTTGCGACTTAGAGACAACATTTTGTGAGGACATGAAACAGAAAATAATATCTTGCATTCACTTGCTCAGCAAACTGCTGACAGCGCGTTTCTAAACAAAGTAATTACCCCTGTCACTTCTCATGTTGAGTCATAACACTGAAAATAAGAGAAGAGCTGCTTGTTGTAGCTCACGTTACAATTCAAAAAAAATCCTGCATTTAACACACTAGGGAAGGATAACCAATGTCTTAACGAAATACTTGCAATGATCATCTTTATCCGTCGACTAGCAAACCCAAGGACATCCAATGTCTCTTCAAATGGAAAAAGTAACTTGAAAACATTCTATAAGACTATATCACTCATTAAAGGGATACTACTTCTAAAGCTTGGTGATGTCACAGGGGGGAACTATGCCCATACAAGATATTGTACAGTGTATGCATGCCATACAAGCTGTCAGGGACTCATTGTAGCTCTCTCAAAGCTATGAGAGCCCATACTGCAGCCACATGCATGTAAGCCACAAATGAACTAAGTGACGACAAAGCACGAATGAAAACTTTTTGGCATGGAGACAGAAGATGCAATCCAGCCTGTTCAATGAAAACTGAATATCCCAAAAACTCCAGGGGGTTATAGCTAGGATTACCATATTAAGAAATGCTTTCCTATGGACACTTTGAATACGCGCGCGGCATTTGCCGCGCATGCGCATTCGGCTCCAGTGACGGATGGGGAGAAGAGGTCACCAGTGCCGAGGGAACCCGGCGCTGGATTAAGGTAAGCTGCTGAAGGGGTTTTAACCCCTTAAGCACCACGGGAAGGGACTTTGAGGGTGGGGGGACCCTCAGGGCACTATAGTGTCAGGAAAACCACTTTAGATCTCCACCACTGGCTGACGTTGGTGGGGAGGAGAGTGGGCGAGGCCTGACCCGAGGGACATCGGCGCTGGATTGAGGTAAGTGACTGAAGGGGTTTTAACCCCTGCAGCACCACGGGAGGGGGGTATAAGAGAGGGGGGGTGGGCACTGCAGGAGCCTATAGTGCCAGGAAAACGGGTTTGTTTCCTGGCACTATAGAATCCCTTTAAGCATTGGAACCGTGCAATAATTGTTGTAAATGGTCTGGATCCAAAGTCCATGTGAAGGAAAGAACAAAAACAAACAAACAAAAACAGCATTGCCTGCTGTGAAGGAAGACATTTCACTACTCGCTGTGAAAGTACGTTTACAAGCTTGACAAGTTAAAATTCACACCCCCATATTTACTACTAGAAAAAAATTGCAAAATACAAGGAATGCATATTATTTTATTAAGATGTTCACTATTCAGTAATTCCGTTAGGGAATGTGTGTGTGTATGTTTGGAGTTACTAATTAAAGATCACAAACTAGGGTGTGTTTCAAATTATTGTCTCCACATGCTTTCCAAATGCACAATGTCCCTTTATATCTGTGTCAGCAGTACATGTGGTGAACCAACAATACACATATTCATGTAAAATAAGGTTAAAGAATCCACCATATTTCCTGAATGCATTAAAGGGAAACGATCATTTAAAAATAATAATTAAAAAAAAAAGTTACTAATCGTTTAAATTGCCATTGGTGTACATTATTTAGTGCAGCTGCACTAAAAAAACAACTGGTTTCACTTTCAAAGAGATGTAATTTACCTTAAATAATTGTATCTCAATCTCTAAATTGAACTTTAAATCACATACAGGCGGCTCTTGCAGGGTCTAGCAAGCTATTAACATAGCAGGGGATAAGAAAATCTTAATTAAACAGAACTTGCAATAAAGAAAGCCTAAATAGGGCTCTCTTTACAGGAAGTGTTTATGGAAGGCTGTGCAAGTCACATGCAGGGAGGTGTGACTAGGGTTCATAAACAAAGGGATTTAACTCCTAAATGGCAGAGGATTGAGCAGTGAGGCTGCAGGGGAATGTTCTATACACCAAAACTGTTTCATTAAGCTAAAGTTGTTCAGGTGACTATAGTGTCCCTTTAACTTGAATGGACTGATTAAAGCTTCTAAACTCGACCTAATGCAAATGGCATGGATTTGCACATGCCAATTTTTCATTTACATATAAAAGCATTTTTTTGCAGTGACTTTGTATAATTCACCTCCACCCTAAGTTATATTATAGAAAGCTAGAGGTTTTCAAAATTAAACACAGACCGTGAACAGTCAAATCTAGAAGTCCCAACTCCCCAAAGAAAACTAGTAAGAATGTGACCACCAGATGATTTAATAAACCAAGGTGTTATATATAATGGATATAGGGTTAAAAGCACAGGGTGAAGAATAAATTCAAGAATTGTCTTCCAAATGGCATCACGGATAAGTTGTGATGCAAAAAGCCCACCCCAACAGTCACGATGTTGGTGCAACAGTCCTGCTTCCACTGAACCATCCACCCATTCAGGTCTCATTCCTTCCAATGTTGGGAGGTGTGATGCAAGGAGGTCACTGCCAAAATGTAATATACACCATTATTTAATGATCCAAGAATTATTGGAAAGTCACTGTGAATTTTAGGGACTCTTTTTATTCGCATTCATGATAATTCACAAGTAAACAGGCTGAGAAAAGCCAGGGCTGGCATTTTCAGTTTGGAGTGTATTTACATATATTTGTAGGAGAGAAATTGCTGCCAGTGCATATTGACTTCTTGTATAGGTGAAGGCTCTGCTGCTAAGTTTAAAAAAAAATAATTTTTTATATATATATATATATATATATATATATATATATATATAATTTAAATATGTTTTTTATATATTCCCCCCCCCCCCCAAGGGATAGTCTAAGCACTACAACCACTTTCTTAATCTTACTCCAAATAGCATGAACACTAATGATTTGAAGTGCTCATGGTGTCTGGAGTGCTGAGTTCACTATGAAATGTTGCACATAGAGATAAACTTCGCTGTTGCCAGAGGTCTAACTCCACCTCAGGCAGCGTCATTATGTGGCTAGTATTAATTCAGTTTAAATTTGGCATCTGACGACAGCATGTCAGCATACTGTTACCAAACAGCCAGTGGCAGCATGCCCTCCCTATGTGCTGCTCCATCAGCACCCTGTCCCAGACCTTCCTCTACCCTCCGGCAAGGGGGAGTGATGTCAGTCATAGAGCATCAAGCTGCAGGGATAATTTGGTTTAAGAACTGGGAAAACACAAGTTTTTTTTAATCTTTAACTTGACCAAGCTAGGAATGGTTACGTCAAGCAAACCCGGTGTTTTCTTACAACACTGGTTTCATGGTTGAAGTAACCCTTTCAAAAAGTGAATTTGTGGCATAGATGCTGCCCCTGGAGTCTTACAAATGAACAGTGCCATTTATTGTTTACATTTTTCATACATCTATTGGCTGTAAACCCGCCACTTTGGATTTCAGAAATAGATAAAAAGAAAAAAAAAATGTATGTACAGTCTGCATTTAAAATATAGTGATGTTGAACACTGTGTGCATCCAATAAGTCTACGAGAAGCATTGGTTTCAATGCTTCTCATTGAGAAGTATTGCATTGGCAGATTGTGGCAATTGCTGTGCATGCACTGTGTCCTCACTGCTTCTGACAGGACAGATATTAACAGGACTGGTGACTTCACAATAGAGAATGCAGACTCTTGCAGTGTTGGAATAATGGTTTAATGTCTATTCTACAAATAAAACCACACAAAAGGATCAGTGAGCTACATGTGTAAGGTACTTTGATTTGTCAGCTACCACAAGATGACATACATTGACTCAGTTTGACCAAGATTTTATCACATACATTATCAGTCTATTTGAATACATGACCTCATTTAGTTGCTCCATAACCAATGCTGATTTTGTATTTCAACTGTATGTAGCCAACTGTAGATCCATCAACTAAATTGGTTTAAAGGGAACAGACATTTTGAATAATTACAATTTAAATATTTCCTGTTCTCAAATCTATTTGCCTTTCCCATGACTCCTTGTTCCTGTAACCTGCGTCAACTTGGAATATGAGAATGATATACTGGTTTCAAAGCCTAAGGGCTATATAGCTTGCCCTAAATAAGAAAGGCATTATGTGAAATACAATTTGATGTATGTGAAAACTCTTGTCTGGGCTTTTTGATGGGGCAGTAGTGATATCAAAGTGTAGCTATTATTATTTAAAATATGTATGTACAATTTGTCATGTTAAAGGAAAAGAAGCAAACAAAACCAGAATTAATGTTTTATTTATGCTCCTGTGTCAGAATTAAAAACACACACAAATTAAAATGCCACAGTTACTACTTGAGAACTATGGTGTCTTTTTTAAGCCTGCGACTGTTATCTGCATCTCTTGGATTTAGCACATTCACATCTGTCAAAGCAGCTTAGCAAAACTAAGCCAATAAGTGTAGGTTTCAGGTAATATGTACAAAAACAGCTATCAATGGCTTGAGTGTGCCCAAGCTTCGCTATAGGGTGTAAAAAATAAAAAAAAAATTAAAAATTAAAAAAAAAAGAAAGAAAACCACACATACATCCAGTGGTCATCAGTAATAATTACTTGCATGCTAAACGACCATTTATCTTTTAGATAAACAAACATGGACAGTTTATAAAGTCAATATTTATGCTGAAAGGAAAGGTTTAGATGGGAAGACACTATTAAAAAAAAAAAAAATCAATCACAATGTTTATTTAACACCACTTTAGATCTAATATAATATAATATAAATATCCAATAATGAGGAATAACTAGCTCCCTCTAGTGTTGAAAATGCAATCTGTTAATGCAAAAAAATGAAAGTACAAAATATCCAATAAAATGTGGTAACTCTCCTTCCAAATATGGATCCAGCAAGATCTCAAAGTTATTGGTCTTGGTTTTAGACTTTTGAAAGACCGAGGAGGTCAAACTGTTGCCAGGTTCCCCAAATAATGAATTGAACAGTCACCTAAAATTCACTGCACCCTCAACTGACCACACCATAAGATTTGCCTATGTACTACGGTCTTCATTATGGCACCCAGTAATAGTAATTGTCAAAGATCAGCCCTGTCAATGTAATTTCAATTTGGCTCGGTTTTATTTTATTTCCAGTAAAGTAACAGACAAGGTCCCCATTTTAAAGAGAACAATAAAAAAAAAGGCTACTCGTCCTCTAATTACACACACCATTTTCATTCAGGCGTAGGGGGTCTACCAGGGGCTGGAGGAGCCTGTGAAGGCACAGATTGGCACAGCTCCATCACACATTGATATGATGTCATAACCCTGTGCCAGCAGTAAACAACATGCTAGCCAGTGAGAGACATTTGATGCTAGGGACACAGACATTATGTGCCCCCTCCAGTCAATGTAGACCACCATACACAAAAAAAAAATCAATTGAAAAGTATGCCCCCATCATTTCCTCCAGAATAATGCAGTTACACCCCTGAATATCTTGTGATTGCTGCATTATTAATATGCATGGTTTTGTTTACGTTCCATAGAATGTAAATATGTACAATCCAATCACATGCTAGAACCAGGATGCTCTCATATCTGTGAACGTTCCAACCAGCCTGCATCCCCATAATAATTACTATAGCCTGTACTGTGAACTAATTCCCAGCTCATATCAGTGGGCTTTTGATTTTAAGACTCTCTTAATGGGATCCAATGCTCAGCGCATTATAAGACATACAGCTCTGCCTTCTGGAACCTCCTCGAAGACGGAATCCTCCGCCCAGATCTATTTGTAGAAGATCATGGGGTCATAACTCACCTGACTCCTGGGCATGTAAGGAATCTAGATTACACCCCTCTCACAATTAAGAATGTCACAGGAATCTAGACCCCATAACCCCCCGTTTCCCCCCCCCCAAAAAAACCAAACATATTATTCTCCCATACATCCAGTCAAATGATTATTAATTTATCTGAAATTGATTAAATACAGATTTATTTACGACCTTAGTAAAATAAAAAAATTATGGGAAATCACAATCCTCAGAAATTAGCCTTTATATAATGTCCCCCCTCCCCCCCTTAAATTGAGAATAGTTGTCATGCCATGTTATTACACTAAACATTTTTATATCAGTTTAACCCCTTAAGGACCAAACTTCTGGAATAAAAGGGAATCATGACATGTCACACATATCATGTGTCTTTAAGGGGTTAAAGGGTAACGTGTCTTCTCTTCCTCAACTTTTAATACAATCACCATGGAAACCGATAGAACGTTCATGCTGATTGCTCCACTTGTTAAACTCTGCCCTAGAATTGCTCTTTATAAATAACCCACTCAGTGTCCCACTTCCATCACACGTAGGGACCTGGCTCCCAGGGTCAAAGGATAAGACACTATTGCAAAACCCAAATACACAGCAAATGCAGACATTGCTCCCTGGCCCATGCAGAGTACTTGCAAACATATCTACAGCAGCCAACTAGTGTCACTGCAGAGAGAATACCTCCGTAACCCTTTCATTGCGTTACAGTTCTGAAGTGACACTGTTGCAGCCTGGAGCATTATGCCTCAATATATTTGGATCAAGTCTTACAATACTTTTCTTATCCCTATTAGTGCGTTTTTGTATTTTATTTTTAAACTGTGTTTGTAACTTGCACTACAACTGCTAATTTGTTTTGTGAAGGGTACCTAGATCTGTAGCAGTTGGCACAAAGCAATTGAGGAGGGGATGGGGTTGTAAAATTAGATCTGCTATAGTATGCTGAGGTCAGTGGTGGGGGAATTTGCCGTTGGGTAATGTGAATATAAGGTACAGTAGATCATGGGCAGTTGGCCAATGTATAGTACAGTAAATATAGGTCAGCCCATGGACTGACGGGAGCAGAAACATTCACTGAATACATACGATTGATCAGGGACAGTTGGCAAAGGAAATTTGCAATAGAAAGTGAATAATTAAGATATCAACTAAAGTAGACCCGGGGGGTAGTTGGTAGATTCAACAGAAACAGGTTCATTTTAAGGGAGGGCAGTTGCATGGTACAGTATATATACAGCATTTTGTAAGTGGAGGTTGCAGAGGATTTAAGACAGTTAGTAGGTGGACATCAAGATTATGTTGGCTGGGGGTAAAGAAGAAGTTCTTACCTTTTTGGCACCTTGCTTGGCAAACTCCCTGGCCAGGTGGCGCCCGATGCCCCTGCCCCCGCCGGTGATGAGAACGATGTCGCCTGTGAGCTCCCTCTGCCGGCAGGGCAGCACAGTGCCAATGACAGCTTTCAGCACCGCAAACAGCATTTGGAAGGGAAGCAGCAGCAGCCTGCACAGGTTCGTCAAATCCATGCTCACCTCCCTTCTCCAGGCAACACAGGGACCCTTCTTATCCGTGCAGACCCCCACTTATAAACTTCACCATCCACTCCTGGGGTAACCAGACGCCCACCTCCCCTCCTGCAAGCAGTACTCTGTCTTGCACCCAGATCACATCCACAGCAAGGACCTAAGGAGGGATTGGGGGGTGAAATCCTAAAAATATCAGCTGTGGAACTGGGGAGTCCCAAAATATCAGCACAAACCTGAAGAGTCCCCAAATATCTGAGATCAGCTCACCCCAAAAATAGTGCAGACTCTCCACCTCAAAAAATAATAATACAGCAGCTCCCCCTGTGCCTGTGTGCACTTTGGAGGAAATGAACCAGTCTGTAGCTCTCAGTATCACAGCACCCAGCTCATAGCTATTCTTAGACTCAGGAAATTGCCTAAAGCAGATAATGTGATTGCCAAGACCTACTGGATGGAGGTCCCTTTAATTCCCTGTTTGTGGTCAGTGTGGCTGCAGCAATGCACAGTGCGCTCCCTACAGACAGAACCACTGCCGCTTCTCCCTGCACACTGACGGCGCCGGAGACTTTTATACCCCATTAAGCCTGATTGACGGATAAAGTGTTAGGGATTTCTCACTACTGTGCATGTGAGCGGCTGTTGCTTTTAGTCAGTTCCCTCCCCCCGCCCTCCCAGTGCTGCCACTGCACAACACAGGAGACACACACACTCCTTCCTCCCTGCCTCACTCTCTGTCCTCACTCCCACTCTGCCTGCTTCACTCTCCTTCCTCACTCCCACTCTGCCTGCTTCACTCGCACTCACACTTTGCCTTACTCCCACTCTGCCTGCTTCACTCTCCTTCCTCACTCCCACTCTGCCTGCTTCACTCGCACTCACACTTTGCCTTACTCCCACTCTGCCTGCTTCACATTCACTCATACTCTGCCTCACTCTCACTCCCATTCTGTCTGCCTGCTTCACTCTCACTCCCATACTGCCTGCCTTAGTCTCACTCCCCACTCCCATTTTGCCTGCCCCACTCTCACTCCAAACCTGCTTGCCTTACTTCCACTCTCACTCTGCCTGTCCCACTCTCACTCTGCCTGTCCCACTCTCACTCTGCCTGTTCCACTCCCACTCTGCCTGTCCCACTCTCACTCTGCCTGTCCCACTCTCACTCTGCCTGTCCCACTCTCACTCTGCCTGTCCCACTCTCACTCGAACCCTGCTTGCCTTACTTCCACTCTAACTCTGCCTGCCCCATTCTTACTCTCCCTGTCCCACTCTCACTCGAACCCTGCCTGCCTCTTACTCACCCACTCTGCCTGCCTTACACCCCCCACCACCTTTTCTCACTCTTTCTGACTCTGGCTCTGGACTCACTCCCACCCTTCCTTAGGGCTGTCTGTCTGCATGAAAAGACTTGATCTTAGCCACGTTTAGCTCACTGGGACTCAAGACCTGGTTTAGGTGTGAGGTGTATAATATTGAGGAGGAGAGCCAAAAACAATAAAAAGTCAAACATTAAAAAAAGACTCACTTTTCTCCCTCCCTATTAAAGCTGGGACTGGAAGAAGAACTTAACCCTGACAATGCCACCTGGGGACAGAGAGGTGTATGATTTATTTATGGGATTAATGCTTACAGTTCCAGCGGGTGTAATCCTAGATGATGAACGAAACTGGCTATTGTAAAAGTCAAAATAAATAAAATAAAAAATCCATAAACAAACAATCAAAATCAAGGCAATGGTTATTTATATTACTCAAAGCTGGTTTTGTTTTATGCAGTTAACTCTTACAATGCCAGTGGGTATAGAGCCCTTGGGAATGAGAGAGGTGTATAATATTAAAAACAATAAGCTGAAGACAAAACTATAAAAATAATATAAATACAATTTACAACACATTAACTATTCCAGTGCCAGCGAGGGTGATGCGAGGTGTGTTTACAGTTAGAAATAAATTTAGACAAATTTATAAAACCATAGCAATAGATAAATACCCAAAGTTTGGAAGGGTTACAAAATGTATCCCTTGTATTGCCAGTAGGTATTGATAATGGGGAAGCTATGAAGTATGCCACACACATCTAAATAAAATCGTTTTTATTTGATCCAGAGACTGAGGCTTCAATTGGGAATTAACCCTTGCAGAGCTTGTCCTGTAGACCTGAATGATGTGCTCGATTTGTAATAATGGAAAGAAAATATAAAGACAAATCAAGATTATAATAGTGATATATATATATATATATATATATATATATATATATTTCCACTTTAAGAAAATATTGGAACTGTAATATTGAATTACCCTTTTGGTATACAATAACTGAAACCTGGATTATGTTTATGATTAATTATGGCCTTGATTTCATATTTTTGGAATGATTTTAATATTTTGAAAAATGTTTTCCCTTTTTTTTGATATATTGATTTTTTATTATGATCGACATTATTTTTTTCTTCAAATATTTTGAAATATCATTTTAGATGTTTATCTAAAAATTGTTAAGTAACTAAAAAAGCCAATTCCAAAAATATAAAAAATCAAGGCCAATATTGGATAGGAGAAGATAAACATTTAAACTACCTCCTAAAACAATAGATATTCTTACTCTTATGAACAGTAGCCCTAATCACCTCTGCCCGCCTTTTAACCAAAATTAACAGTTGGAGTAAGTGCTGGCCTCTTTCAGGTACCATAGCTACTACAGCTCATCGAAGTGATTGTGGGAAAAAGAATCTGTGGGCATATCACATATCCCTTTTTTTTTTTTTAGCTATTTAAAAAAATAGGCATTCTTCTGGCCTCTACACTGTAGATAACAGGGAACATTATTTTACAGGGACATTATAGTCACCCAGACCACTTCAGCTCAATGAAGTGGTCTGGGTGCCAGGTCCCTCAGGTTTTTACCCTTCACATGTAAACATAGCAGTTTCAGAGAAACTGCTATGTTTACATAGCTGGGTTAATCCAACCTCTAGTGGCTATCTTCCTGACAGCCGCTAGAGGCACTTCTGCAACGTTGGATGCGAAATTCGCATCCAGCGCGCAAAGCGTCCATAGGAAAGTATTGAGAAATGCGCGGGCCACTCGGGAGCTGACATCGGCGGGGGAGGAGAGGTCACCAACGCCGAGGGAGCCCGGCGCTGGATTAAGGTAAGTAACTGAATGAGTTTTAACCCCCTCAGCGCCATGGGAGGGGGCCCCCAAGGATGACATAGTGTCAGGAAAACGAGTTTGTTTTCCAGACACTATAGTGATCCCTTAATGTAATTCTTCATTATCACTAATGTGCACTGAAAGTTCAAACACTTACTCAAGTTCACAATGTACGGATACAAACAAACTTTCTCTGTTTAGGAGGGACAGTCCCTACTTTGGGCCCAAATGCCTCACTTCTGTCCTGATGTCTTTAATAGGAGTTCCATATTGTTGTTGTGTCTGAGTGTATAACAAAACTCACAGTATCATGTCTTTAAACTACAATAAATGTGTTTGGAATCAGTCTGTGTAAATAAGATGCATTACTCTTGTTCTAAATAAAATTTTAGTTGCATAAATTGTTATTAGTAAGTCACCTAAAATCTCTCAGAACAGTCCGGCTCCCGATCACACCCCTAAAATTAAAGCGTATCTCTCTGTCCATTTGAAAAGTTGTTTAGTATGTAGATATACTGTATACACTTTCAGAATTCTAAGGTGAAATCTTGTCCCCTGATATAGACCATTCAGTTTTGTTTGGAAAAGAAAATTCAGGAATCAGGATGGATTCTGTACAACTCTGCTCACTAGTTGCATAACTGCCTTCCTACCCTTATCTATTTGGCCATGTCCCTAGCATAGCAGATCATACAAGGCCACACTTTAACGCATGCTATATAGATTACAGTCAAGGACAAGAAACGCCTGTTATTGGTGTTCTTAAAGCCAAACAACTCACATGGTGCCCAGCCATTCTTCTAAACAAGATTTCGATACAAGGCAGCTGTAATTAGAATGTTTCCCTGTGTATCGTAAACTTTGCCCTTATTTGCAAAGTAAAGTGTTAATGTCCTTGTGCTTTCTGAAATCACACAAGCTTCATTCATTATGTCATTCAACTTCATTACCTGTAGTGTTAAAAGTCAAACATTTAGATTACAAGTAAATATTTCTCACTGTGATGTTTGTGTTTCCACTGAGTGAAAAGTAGTCTATGCCTTTTAGGGTCAGAAGTCATGCCAGCACTGATAAATAGATTGTTCTGCCTTGTGCTAATTTGCATTTATGGGATATTTAATGTGAAAATAAACGTGTGTTTATGTTTTTGTTTTTCTTTTGTCACTGTTAATGATTTAGTTAGCATTAACAGCTTGTTTTGCCAACACAGTCCTTGGTCTCTTGATCAGTAGAAGATTTTTTTTTTTTTTTTTAATGTTGGATCGTCAAGAAAAAAGGATATTCAGAAAAAAGTGCTTTTCGTCTCTTTGCATACTGTGCATTATCTTAAAAACATATAATCCTAATTGAAATGGAATGATTTATTGAAACGTTTACCAACTAACTCATTCACTAAGCTTCAACTTGTGAGCGAAAAACCTTTTTAAATAACAATTGCCAGGGGATAATGGCAAGACTTTCTTAGACATAGAGAAAGCTTGTTCAAGCAGGGTTCTCATCAACTTATTGTTCCTGTCAAAATCTGTACCAGTTTGTCTCATTCATTGTTAAATTCCCTCCTTTCTTACATTGATAAGTTGGCTTTATGTCAATAATAATATGCTTAATAAAACAGGAAGAATATATAATTCACAAATAGCCACTTTTTACAACAGTTGTGTGCAGAGGGGAATCTTTGGGCAGCTTTGATAATTACGATGAAGATGCAACAAGATGCAATCATCAAAACTGGATCACTGAAAGTGGAAACACGTCACCTTGGCTAAATAACATAACTATTTGTGTATGGTATAAACTGTTTAGCTCCATCCAGACTTGTTTCAAAGATACAGATTGATGGCAATGGTATAATAGTGCAGGACTATGTGCCTTACAGATGGTAGGCCCTGTGGGTCCACATTTACATAATTAGAATGCAATATTTGCATAATAATCGTTACTAAATATGTGCATCTGATTAAAGTCAGTAACTAATTTAAAATGTATAATAACAAAAGGATAATATGCCCTATCACAGAGCCTGTACAACTTGTTGTTCCACAAATATAAATTAACTTTTAGTTTATTCCAACAACATGTACAGTCAACAGATATCACCTTTGGAATGAGCTGAAACAGGTGATCATCATCATTAAAATAATAATAATGTATATCTGTACTGATTACTGTGATGCTATTAATTCAGCTGGGATTGCAATAATTCATATTGCTCTGGAGAATTAAGCTCTGGGTCATATTGATAGTGTTGGAAATTCAAGGCAAAGCGGTTTTCCTGACACTATAGTGCACTGAGGGTGCCCCCACCCTCAGGTTCCCTTCTCCCTTGGCTCTGATGGGTTAAAACCCCTTCAGCAGCTTACCTTAATCCAGCGCCGTACTCCCTCGGGGCAGGTGACCTCTCCTCCCTGTCCGACGTCAGCTCCCCCGTCCGACGTCACTGGAGTGGAATGCGCATGCACGGCAAGTGCCGCTCGCGCATTCAAAGTGTCCATAGGAAAGCATTTCTCAATGCTCTGCGTGATGGAGGCAAAATTTGCCTCCAGCGTCGCAGATGCGCCTCTAGTTGCTGTCCGGAAGACAGCCACTAGAGGCTGACTTAAAGGGACACTCCAGGCACCCAGACAACTTCTGCCCATTGGAGTGGTCTGGGTGCCAACTCCCACTACTCCTAACCCTGCAAGTGTAATTATTGCAGTTTTTTTATAAACTGCAATAATTACATTGCAGGGTTAACTCCACCTCTAGTGGCTGTCTACTAGACAGCCACTGGAGGGAACTTCCTGCTTCATAGCACAGGAAACCTGTGCTAGAGCGTCGCTGGATGTCCTCACGCTGTGTGAGGACCTCCAGCGTCGCTCAAATCCCCATAGGAAAGCATTGAAATTCGTTTTCAATGCTTTCCTATGGGGAGACCTAATGCGCATGCGCGGCATTTCCGCGCATGCGCATTAGGTCTCCTCGGCCGGTGGGCGGGATCAGTCTCGCCCACAGGCCGACGGAAGCACAGAGAGGAGCGTCGCGGAGGAGGAGACAGCGGCGAAGGACATCGCTGCTGCCTCAGGTAAGTCACTAAAGGGGTTTTCACCCCTTCAGTAACTGGGGATTGGTGGGTGGGAGGGAGAGGGACCCTCCAGTGCCAGGAAAACGGATTGTTTTCCTGGCACTGGAGTTTCCCTTTAACCCCAAATGTAAACATAGCAGTTTCCCTGAAACTGCTATGTTTACATGTGAAGGGTTAAAACCTGAGGGACCTGTCACCCAGACCACTTCATTGACCACTTCAAGTGGTCTGGGTGACTATAGTGTTCCTTTAAGGCTGAATGGAAGGAGAGCTGACTTGGAGAATTATTTTAATTTTGCTATTTTGGCCATACATTTGAAATTCAATTTGAATTTTTGACAATTTTATTAGGGCTTTTTGGTAATCGATTAGAGGCTGCAAGAATTGCAAAGCTAGAAATATAACTGAATAAAAGATTTTTCTTTTTCCAATTTGGATATTTTGACATATAATTTGCACTTGTCTGGTCAGTTTCTGGCAATTCTCTGTTTAGCAAATAACCCCCGATGTACCTAATAAGATTTCTACTAAGTGTGTGAATTACCAGTGAATTGGGTATCCAAAATGTGGAGGCCTGGGAGGGATTATTACACCATTAGCACTAGCGTAAATTATAGGGTACATCTGTAAGGCACACAGCCCTTAGTGCTTAGTAGTGCAGCCTGCCCTATGAAAGAAGTGTTGAAGGTGTCATGTTTTCCATTGCTACAGAAATTTCCGTGAAGCCAAAATGATACATCATTTATTTTTTTAATTTATACTTCATCATTTCCATTACATTTTATTGCTGGGAAAAAAAGGGTAAATGCTACGTTCAAATACTTAAAAATAAAAATAAATCAAGGCTTAATTGTTTTGGTTGTCATCAGAAAATCTCATTTTTATAAAAATTCTAAAGTGCTATATTTAATTCTTATTATTTGTATTTAGAAAACTGGGTGACCTTCTTGAACTTCTTGAAAAAAAAAAAAAAATTAATTTGTAATTTTTTTTCTATTAGTTACCGCTAATCGGATATACAAATTGAAATTGATTGCGTTTTTTCAGCTCTGGGGCTAGAGCATTCTGTTGATGGTGATAAATGTAGGTTTAAGTGTGGTTTGTTGTTACCTTTGTATCATAATTGTCCCCCAGGGTTAAATTGGAAACAAAAGAACATTGTGACCTCCTAGGGGTACTGCTGATTAATCAGATCAACACAGAAAGGTCACTCTTTAGTAGGGTTACCAGATGTCTACTTTAAGGGGAGATGGTTACTGAAAATACAAGGCTACTTTAAAAAGCAATGCTACCCTGCAGGGTGCATTTTGTTTAATATATAAACATCTTGCCTCAAAGGAAGAAACTAGTAACCCCTTAACCTCTTTAGGACCAGATATACCAGCACTTTGAAAATAGCAAGTGATTTACCTGACCCTGGTCTCAATATGGTTCATTTGTAGCAAGACAGCTATTAATTGGTATGCGTAAATTAAAAACTGATCAGCCTATTTAACTTTTTGTTGTTTTATATATTTATAATCATTTTTTTTTTATTTGTTGTGCCATAAAATGTGAAGTCATATCTAAAATAATTGAGATTTATTAATTAAAGAAAATCTATAGTCCTGAAAATAATAATTTTGTTTTGGGACTATAAGTACCCTTTGATTGCTGTGACCTCTATCCACCCCCTTTGCTGATGAAAAAGTTAAAGGACAACTATAGGCACCCAGACCACTTCAGCTCAATGAAGTGGTCTGGGTGCCAGGTCCATCTAGGGTTTCAGAGAAACTGCTATGTTTACATTTGGGTTAATCCAGCCTCTAGTGGCTGTGTCATTGACAGCCGCTTGAGGCGCTTCCGCGCTTCTCACTGTGATTTTCACAGTGAGAAGACGCCAGCGTCCATAGGAAAGCATTAAGAAATGCTCTCCTATAGACTGACTGACTGACAATGCACGCGTGGCTCTTGCCACGCATGCGCATTCAGCCAATGATGTCAGAAGGAGGAGCAGAGTGCCCGGCGCTGGAGAAAGGTAAGCATTTAACCCCTTCCTCCCACTTCAGCCCGGCAGGAGGGGGGTCATGAGGGTGGCAACGAGTTTGTTTTCCTGGCACTATAGTGGTCCTTTAAGTTTAATCATGTTTACACCTCTTCTGCTGCAGCCCCACTCTGCCTTCATATTCCTCACTCTCGTTCATCCAATGACTCTCCATACTTTTTGACAATATGTGCATGCGAAGACAGCTACTAGAGGTGGGTTTAAAGGGATACTATAGTGCCAGGAATACAAATTCCTGGCACTATGACTCCCCCTCCCTCACACCCCCGCCAGTGTAAATCAGGGGTTAAAAAGGCTCTGCGCTGGCATTAGACCTCCACATAGAAAAGAATTGAATGAATTGAGTCAGATACCGGACCAAAGGTCCGTTTCAATTCAGGAAGCCCTCTAGTGGCTGTGTGGTAGATGAGCTGAAGTGGTCTGGCTGCCTACAATGTCCCTTTAACTTTGCAATGAAAACATTACAATTTCTAAAAACCGCAATGTTTTACACTGCAAGGTTAAAAACTACAGAGGCACTGCACACAAACGAGGTGGCCCGTAGTGTCCATTTAAATAGTGAGCTGCTGTTTACCTGTAGAAATCTTAAATTTAGGCCACAATAATTAAGTAGGAGTTCCAAAAATGTGGGCGATCACCACAGCTCACGGGTCAGTAAATAAATTGCATTATCTCATCGGTTTCAGACAAATGGTGGTGATTTCACATTTATATTTAAATGTATGTTCCCGGCAAAATGCCAGATGGCGCCAATGATTCATTGTGCTCAACTCACACAAGTCACTGATGTTTTGTCTATTCTGTGTACAAACAGAGAGAGACCTTGTGAAATAAACGGTTATTCGGAGATGTGTTCTGCTTTATGGAGCAAGTAACACACTGCTGTGCTAGCATTAGGGGAAGCAGCTCTGTGTAAATCTATTTTTTTACAAATGAATCATGAAAGCCTTTGCACTTCTCCTTTTTGCCAGGCATTACAGAATACAAAGCAAGTTCTAAATACATGATGGTTTAGGCCTAGAATTATAAAATTGTGACATTTTTTAAAAACTACTTTTCCTTTATCCAAAGAAAAAAATGGTCTGGGTACCAAATTGTTTGGGGCATCACAGAAAATCCAACATACTTTGTAGGGCAAGGGCCTCAAATAAGTACAAGCAGGCCTAGAAGTACTGGTTTAATGCTCTCAAACTAATTATATCAAGAGTTTAAATTAATTAAAAGAATTAAGTCAGAGTTTTCAAAAGTAGCCATCTTTTAGTGATTTTACATGAATACTAAATGATGCAGAGCGCTGATGGACTCTATTAGAGGATAATCAGATAATTCCAGTTGCTGCTTACATTTCGTAGGCTTGTACTTTCTGTGGGACAGTTCATTACATGGACCCCATAAAATTATACTCAATTGGTAAACAATGGCCAATTAGCAGTCTGAGATCCTGCAATAATGTCCTATCGGGAAATGTAATGGGGTGCCTATCTAAACGGCTTTAAACATGTGTTAATTAAGTATTAATTTATGCACGGTTGCGTCTGGTGTGTACAATTTAAAGGAATATTATAAGCATGAAAACAACTTTAGCTTAATGAAGCGGTTTTGGTGTATAGGTCATGTTACTGCAGTCTCACTGCTCAATTCTCTGCTATTTAGGAGTTAAATCACTTTTGTTTCTGTATATGCAGCCATAGCCACACATCCCATGGCTGTGACTGACACAGCCTGCATGAAAAAAATTGTTTAATTTTCACTTAGATGTTAACTTGTTTGAGACATTTTTATCTCCTGCTCTGCAAATTGAACTTTAAGCACACACAAGAGGTTTTTGCAGGGTCTTGCAGGCTATTAACAGAGAAAGAGTAGTGATGTCCCGAATGGTTCGCTGGCGAATAGTTTCTGGCGAACATCGTATGTTCGCGTTCGCCACGGATGGCGAACATATGCGATGTTCGGTCCGCCCCCTATTTGTCATCATTGAGTAAATTTTGACCCTGTACCTCACAGTCAGCAGACACATTCCAGCCAATCAACAGCAGACCCTCCCTCCCAGACCCTTCCACCTCCTAGACAGCATACAATTTAGATTAATTCTGAAGCTGCATTCTTTTTTATTTTTTTATTATTTTTTTTTGTGTTTGTGTTTATTATACATTATCCTCCATAGCCAGTAACCTGTGTTTATTATACATTATCCCCCCCATAGCCAGTAACCTGTGTTTATTATACATTATCCCCCCCATAGCCAGTAACCTGTGTTTATTATACATTATCCCCCCATAGCCAGTAACCTGTGTTTATTATACATTATCCCTCCATAGCCTGTAACCTGTGTTTATTATACATTATCCCCCCATAGCCAGTAACCTGTGTTTACTATACATTATCCCCCCCATAGCCAGTAACCTGTGTTTATTATACATTATCCTCCCCATAGCCAGTAACCTGTGTTTATAATACATTATCCCTCCCATAGCCAGTAACCTGTGTTTATTATACATCATCCCCCCATAGCCAGTAACCTGTTTATTATACATTATCCCCCCATAGCCAGTAACCTGTGTTTATTATACATTATCCCTCCCATAGCCAGTAACCTGTGTTTATTATACATTGTCCTCCCCATAGCCACTAACCTGTGCTTATTATACATTATCCCTCCCATAGCCAGTAACCTGTGTTTATTATACATTATCCCTCCCATAGCCAGTAACCTGTGTTTATTATACATTATCCCTCCCATAGCCAGTAACCTGTGTTTATTATACATTATCCCCCATAGTCATTTATCGTTGGACATAGGCAGCATGATGTCTTAGGCCGGCCCAGAGAGTGAGTGAGTGAATAATATAATATATATGTTCAGAAACATATTAGTAATATATGTAAATCGGGTTCATGCAAAGAGGGTGAAAAGGTATTAAAGAAAAACACACTTATTGCATCAAATTTACAAAGCCAAACTTTTAAAAGCTTTCCTCATTTCTTTCTCGGGATGAGGAATATATCGGTTGTAGACTGAGGATTTCCATCTGCCCAATCTTTTAATAATATGCACTAGAGTGTCAGTGTTGAAGGAGACAGAAGCTGCCCCTATTCTAAATGAAAGACCCAAGACATGGATACAACCCAATCTTAGGAGAAGTGTTCTGATGTAGAAGATGAATTTAGCCGTAGTCCGAGGGATTCAGTGAGAGTAGTGGTGAAATGTGTGTGGCATGACTGAGTGTGGGTAAGTAAGAGTCAAGTATTTTAACTGGGCACTAGTTCTAGGTGGGATAAAGTGGTATAGCGGATGGATGAGTAGTTTGGTTCGTTTTAGAGGTTTGTAGAGAAAGTATATAGTGATCATGATTTTTAGCGATATCCAATATTTTTAAGGTGGTCCCAGTGCCACCACTCATATCTGGTGTCACAATAGCTTGCATTTAAAAAAAAAAATAACAATTTTTTTGACTGTAGTATAATAGCAGTCAGTTTCCTTCACACGTGTGCGTTTCAGGGCCTGCCAGGGCACAGTGCCACACCAGTGCCACTCATATCTGGTGTAACAGTAGTGTACATTTAAAAAAATAAATACAGGGGGCTTGTTGTCACCTTTCGGGGACCCTTGTTGTAGGTGGCTGGGTGGAGGAAGAGACCTTCAATGACATCAGTGAGGACAAGGAGCGGGACATGGCTAGCTTGGTATCCAACCTTGTGCAAATGGGGAGTTTGCGGTTGTGCAAATGGACTGTTTGCGGTGCGTTAAACTGGGAGTTTGGTCGGTCACTGTGAAGCGGGCGTAACCCTTACACTACCTGATCGATACAACATCATACAACATCATACCTGGTGTTTTAAAGCACGTTATTCCAAACAATTTAGGAATGTTATGTTATGTTATGTTTATGGATTAAAACCAGACTCTGCATCAACTATGTAATTTTCCATGGGAGTTTTGCCATGGATCCCCCTCCGGCATGTCACAGTCCAGGTGTTAGTCCCCTTGAAACAACTTTTCCATCACTATTGTGGCCAGAAAGAGTCCCTGTGGGTTTTAAAATTTGCCTGCCTATTGAAGTCTATGGCGGTTCGCCTGTTCGCGAACATTTGCGGAAGTTCGCGTTCGCTGTACGCGAACGGAAAATTTTATGTTCGCGACATCACTAAGAAAGAGAAAAGAAATCTAATTTAATCAGACTGTGCAATACAGAAAGTGTAAACATTATATCTCACTTTACAGGAAGTGTTTAGGAAGGCTGTGTAAGTCACATGCAGGGAGGTTTGACTAGGGCTGCATAAACAAAGTAATTTAACTTCTAAATGTCAGAGAATTGAGCAGTTAGACTGCAGGGACATGATCTATACAAACAGCTTCATTAAGCTAAAGTTGATGTGGTGCCTGTATTATCCCTTTAAGAAATAGGGCACATCCACACTCACACCTGTAAAATCAAAGTGTCCCTCTGAGATGGAAATTGTCAGTTTACCTAGTTTGGTCTTAAAAATGCAGTTCCTTGATTAAACAGTGAATTGTGTTGAATTCCAAATTGCAAAATTCAAGCTAAAATAGGCAAGCTATGGCTATAGAGGGCTTATAATTTGAAGTCTTATGCTACTAGCTAGATCTTAAAAGTTCCTTTCCAGTGTAGGTCATAGCTCACTCACTATGGGTGCATTTCTACCCACCAGGGCTAAATTGTCACTTGCAAAAGGCTAGTGGCAAGTGGAAATTTTAAACCCTGAAGTAGGCATTTTTCTTTTCAAAATTAGGAAATGTTTGCATTTTTCCATTCAGTTTGCACTTGCACTGCAATTTACTATGTAGTGTAAAATTGCGTAAATACTTGGCAGTATTTAGGTGGAGCTGCTTACATCGGCGTATTTTTCTTATGAACTGAAGTAAATGGCTACTTAAACCATCACAGCCCGCTATAGTGGTAAGGAGTACTCCTGCACCTTTTCCCGCTAATGGGCGAAATTATTTTGCAATGGTTTGCCCTTATTACCTGGGCAGAGAAGGATTAAGGTTGTCCAGGGCACTTGTCAGGATGCTCGATTGAGGCTCCCTCCTAGAGCCCTTGACTTTCTTCTTGCGAGTGGTGTGTTTAATCATTGCAGGTTGTGTGTGTAAAAATGTGTATAGTGGCTAAGTATTGTGTATAGAGGAGGGTGAGAGCTGTATAGGGGAGTCTGAGTGTGTCTCAGTGTGCTGGTTCAGTGTTGTGTGTGGTGGCTGAGTTTTGTGTGTGTAGGGGGTGTGTTTTGTGTTTATGGAGAGCAAAAAACAGGGTGCAAGAGAATACTGAGAACAGGAAGCAGCTGAAATAGCCTGCCCTTTGGTGGGTCCCCGCTCAGTTCTCAAGCTGGTTTTAGCTCATCTTGTGCCATTACAGAGAGAACATCTCTGAAACATATCAGACTGGTCCTACCCATACGGGCAGTCCAGATCTGAAATGCCAGCAAGTTCCCTCTGCACGAGAGATACAGCAACCCCAGACGATCGTTTCAGCCTTGTTAGGCATCAGTGAGGCATAGCTGATATCTCTCTAGGCACTGTGAGTAAGGGGTCCACGTCTGGATTACCCTTTAAGCAAGAGAATACTGAGAACAGGCAGCAGCTGAAATAGCCTGCCCTTCGGTGGGTCCCCGCTCATTTCTCAAGCTTGTTTTAGCTCATCTTGTGCCATTACAGAGAGAACATATCTGAAACAGTTTTATTTTTGTGTTTACCTCCATTGGTGGTCCAGTGGAGGAAGAACAGGTTCCCTGGTGGGCCCGTGGCGGGTGAGCCATATTCCTGGTGGTCTGGTGGTCTGGTGAGGGAGCTCCATTGCCTGTATCAATTTAAGGTCCAGACGACTTTGAGCATCTTCTCGGTTCTGGCACACTGTCAATGACTCGCCAGCTGTGGCATTTTGCATAAGTGCAAAGGTACTCTTAAAGTGGTCTGTACTTGACTTTTGTACAGAACACAATGCTCCAAGGAGGCATTGAGAAGACTGTCTGAGCCTGGGCACTAAGTGCCCCCCTTGGTTTCCTTAAATGTAATCTGGCTGGGGTCCCTGCAAGTCTCTGAGTCTTCTGTTCAGCAGTTCAGAGTCTCAGATGCCAGATGCCGATCATGTCACTCATTGGATGGCTGAGACCGTAGACTGACTGCTGTCAGTCAAGGAATGACATGCTGTGCATAGAAGTAGACACAAAATTTAAAAAAGTGATATTAGCCAGCCCAATGCCAGAGCTCTTTTTCCAGGCTGGCAAATGATTCCAGTGACTCTGCCTGAGGTGAACTTACACAGCAGTGGGGATACACTCTGTATGCACAGCGTTTTATAGAGAATGCTGCACATACAAACTTCACACACCACGGCCACTTCAAATCACTGAAGTGGTCATGGTGCCCAGAGTTACCCTTTAACACTAACACATTAATACTGCCATTTATATAATATGGATCAAATCAGTGGTATATGCTGAAGACATTACTATGTCATTTTGTCATTAGTATGTTACAAGTCATCTTACTAAGCACTATAAAGTAGATTGTAAGCTCACGGGCAGGGACCTCTGATCCTTTTGTACCAGTATGTGTATATTGCATGCACTGTCAATGTATTGACACTATAGAAACACTCAATATTAATTCATAATAATTTTGCATGAGGAAATAAATAGTACTAATAATTCCTATAGCTATTCTGCATTGGTATGATACTGCCCTCAAGTGGCCAAATTGTGAATTATTGTGGAAAAAAGCAGTAAACCAATTCTAACATTTCTTCACTATTAGAAATCTACAAAGAAGGACAAAAAAAAAAAAAAAATACATTCTCATTTTTTTTTTTTAAAGGAAAGGCTGATTCTAAAAGCCACACCGGTAAAATGATAATCTTTTAATTCAAGGTAAACTGCAAGTTCAAAGGATTTGTTATATAATCTATATCCCTATATTTAGCAGATATGTATTCATGAGGTTTAAAAAATGAAATTAAACATCCACACCTCTTTATCCTGCATCTGGGTGTCTCCATCTTGGCATCCTGTTAGTCATTGTATTAAGCTACTAAGGGACTTGTTCATGCTCTAGTAATCTTTTGCATTGACTATTGGAACACTCTCCTAATTGGTCTTCCCAGAAGCCGTATTGGCCCGCCACAGTCTGTAATGAATGCTGACTCAAGACCAGGGCCAGCCAAAGACATTATGCTGACCCTCTCCCGCCAGGTCAGCGCTCCGCCTCTCCAATGTCATATGACAGCAGGGCTGCCGTCAGAAATTGTGGGGCCCTTGACACAGCTCTAGGTGTGGGCCCCCCTGGGGGCCTGCCCTCGAGTCCACCCACAGGCCCGCCCATGAGTCCACCCACAGACCCGCCCATGAGTCCGCCCACAGGATTGTACTGATTGTGGTGTGTGTATAGTGGATGTAGAATTTGTATAGTGGATGCAGAGTGCGTGTGTAATGGATGCAGTGTGTATAGTGGATGCAGATTGTACATTTGTGTAATGTATGAGGCGTATATTAGATGCAGAGTGTGTGTTTGTGTAGTGGATGTAGTGTGTGTGTGTGTGTTTGTGTAGTGGATGTAGTGTTTGTGTAGTGGATGTAGTGTGTGTGTAGTGCATGCAGAGTGTGTGTTTGTGTAGTGAATGCAGAGTGTGTGTTTGTGTAGTGGATGTAGTGTGTGTGTAGTGAATGCAGAGAGTGTGTTTGTGTAGTGGATGCAGTGTGTGTTATGTTGTGAATGCAGAGTGTGTTTGTGTAGTGAAGGCAGAGTGTGTATAGTGAAGGCTGTGTGTAATAGATGCAGTGTGTATAGTGCATATGGAGAGTGTTTGCATCGGGCATGTAGTGTTTGTGTATAGTGGATGTAGTGTGTGTTTGTGTAGTGTGTGTGTGTGTATAGTGAATGCAGGGTGTGTTTGTGTAGTGCATGTATAACCAATGCAGTGTGTGTGTTTGTGTAGTGCATGTATAGTGAATGCAGTGTGTGTGTGTGTGTGTGTATAGTGAATGCGGTGTATGTGTACAGTGAATGCAGTGATTGTGTAGTGTGTGTGTGTGCAGTGAATGCAGTGATTGTGTAGTGTGTGTACAGTGAATGCAGTGTGTGTTTATGTAGTGTGTGTACAGTGAATGCAGTGTGTGTTTGTGTAGTGTTTGTATAGTGAATGCAGAGTGTTTGTGTAGTGTGTATAGTGAATACAGTGTGTGTTTGTGTAGTGTGTATACTGAATGCAGTGTGTTTGGGTAGTGTATGTACAGTGAATGCAATGTGTGTTTGTGTAGTGTGTATAGTGAATGCAGTGTGCATTTGTGTAATGTGTGTAAAAAGGGGGGGGCAGGGGCATTTTTATTTTTGAAAAATATTTTATTTCTAAACATTTTGTTTTACTCCCCCTCCCTGCTTCTTATCAGGCCAGGGAGGGAGGTTAGTGTGGCAGGGTTAGAGGGGGTTAGTGTGACAGGGTTAGGGTGGTAGGTGTGGCAGGGTTAGAGGGGGTTAGTGTGGCAGGATTAGAGGGGGTTAGTGTGACAGGGTTAGAGGGGGTTAGTGTGACAGGGTTAGAGGTGGTTAGTGTGACAGGGTTAGAGGGGGGTTAGTGTGACAGGGTTAGAGGGGGGTTAGTGTGACAGGGTTAGAGGGAGTTAGTGTGACAGACAGGGTTAGTGTGACAGGGTTAGAGGGACAGGGTTAGGGTGACAGGGTTAGAGGGGTTAGTGTGACAGGGTTAGGAGAATGTTATAGGGTGTGGCAGAGAAAGGGGTGGTAAGTGACTAAGTGGAGAGAATGACAGTATGTGGGGAGGCTGTGTTAAACACAGTCTCCCCACACTAACTACAAATTGATTTAGTATATATAAATACTTTAGTGTGTATATATATGTATATGATGAGCAAAAAAGAAAAAACAGTTTATTCAATATCTCAATAATGTGAAGAAAAAGAATACACTAACAAGTATACAAGGATAGAGCCTCCAATCAGCTCTTAGATAAGGCTCTGAGTGGTACAATCCCCACTCAGGGATGAAACTGGAATTTTTCTCTTTGAGTGTTAACAGTAGAAGCAGCATATGAAAGAATATAAACAGGATATAGTGCTCACTGTTCCAAACCAATAAAAGTGGGTGAAAAGGAAGATAATTACTCACAATTTCAAGAGCACCTTATGCTCTTATGCTGATGGTCCCTGGCAAGGCTCCTTTAAGATAAAATAAATGCAGGATAAAAAATATAAAAAAAAACCTAAAACTGCGAGGGTAAAAACAATATATTATTGTAATATACCACACAAAATGAAATAAAAGCAAATTAAAAAGTCCTTCTGAATGGTCACAACCGGTTCCGCCCTTGGGCTTTCTCACAATTTGATTTTACTGTGTGTGTGTGTATATATATATATATATCCATACTTATTTTAATTTATTCTTGGCGCAAATCTGTTTTTTCTTGTTTCCTCAGCAAAGAGAAAAATTAAATCATTGAAGTTATGTATAAACAAATGTCTGTACTCAAAAGTGCTGAGAAGGGGTAGAGTCACAAATGCATTTTACCTGCTGATTTCCCTGGTTTCTATGGTAACTGCCGCACTTTTAGTACTTTAGATCAATTTTCCAAACACAGCAATCTTTATACATAAATCCCACATTTTTCTATTTCTCCCCTAAATTTGCAGTGTTTGCCCTCGATTTGCTTTGTCCAAACTGGGTTATGATGTAATTTGCTAAATCTTTAAAGGGACACTATAGTCACCAGAACAACTACAGCTTATTGCATTTGTTCTGGTGAGTCGAATCATTACCTTCAGGCTTTTTGCTGTAAACACTGTCTTTTCAGAGAAAATACAGTGTTTACATTACAGCCTAGTGATAACTTCACTGGCCACTCCTCAGATGGCTGTTAGAGATCCTTCCTGGGTCATGGCTGCTTAAAATGCATCCAAACATTCAGTATCTCCTCCCTCTGCATGCAGACACTGAACTTTCCTCATAGATATTCATTGATTCAATTCATCTCTATGAGGAGATGCTGATTGGCCAGGGCTGTGTTTGAATCATGCCGGCTCTGCCCCTGATCTGCCTCCTTGTCAGTTTCAGCCAATCCTATTGGGAAGCATTGTGATTGGATCAGGCTACCACTTCCGATGATGTCAGCAGACTACTTGTTTTTCTGAGTCTAACTGCATGCAGAGTTACAGCTTCAGGCTTGAATACAGTAAGATTTTTACTATATTTATGGAGGCATGAGGGGCCCAGGGGGATAGATGGTGGTTTTAACACTATAGGGTCAGGAATACATGTTTGTGTTCCTGACCCTATAGTGATCCTTTAATATAAAATAGCACAGCTGATGAAAAAAGGTTAATACAAGTTAAAGGACCACTATAGGCACCCAGACCACTTCAGCTCAATGAAGTGGTCTGGGTGCCAGGTCCATCTAGGGTTAACCCTGCAGCTGTAAACATAGTAGTTTCAGAGAAACTGCTATGTTTACATTAGGGTTAATCCAGCCTCTAGTGGCTGTCTCATTGACAGCCGCTAGAGGTGCTTCTCACTGTGATAAGACGCTGCCGTCCATAGGAAAGCATTGAGAAATGCTTTCCCATGGACTGATCGAATGCGTGCGGCTCTTGCCGCGCATGGGCATTCGGCAGATCACGTCATAAGAGGGAGGAGAGTCCCCAGCGCCGAGGGAGCCCAGTGCTGGAGAAAGGTAAGAATTTAACCCTTTCCTCCTCCTTCAGCCCAGCGGGAGTGGGACCCTGAGGGTGGGGGGGACCCAGAGACCTTATAGAGCCAGGTTAACGAGTTTATTTTCCTGGCACTATAGTGGTCCCTTAAGGGTGATTTTCAATGTTTTATTAATGACGTAAATGCCAGAGGAGTGACCGACCCTTTTTAAATAGGACACATTGTTTTCCATTATTTGAAAGATAAATAGGGGTCATTCTCATCCATTTGTCAAGATAATCTAACAACTAAAACGCAGGACTTAATAAAATATAAAACGTATTACCAGACCTTAGAATGGCCGGATTTAACGTTAATATACAATAATACAGGACAGGTCAAGGTTAGATAAACAGAATGTAAGTAAACATTAGACAAGCCAAAAGTCAAGGGATACAGAAGCCAGAATAGTCAAAGAACAAGCTATAGTCAAAATACACAAAAATAAATAGAAATTACATGCTTTTGGATAGCCAAACTGGAAACCCTGACAGGGCACTGAAAACAAACTATTGTAGGTATAAACAGCTAAGGAGGGCTGTGGTTGCCCACATGTTATGCGACGTTGGAACACGCATGCGTAACGTTAATGTAATGACACCTGGATGTTCGCTAGCGTCTGAAACAAGGGGAACTTAAGAAGTCTAAAAAGGCCCTGACTTGTCTTAAATACTTTCAGACCTGGCAGCTGCTAGGTAAAAAGGATGTTTGCCGGTGTTCCCACCAGCGGCCGCCTTGACAGCCTTGCAGCCATTATGATCTCTTTTACCCAGAGCTGCATCACGAATACGTCACTATCGAGGTCTTTTGCATGTGCAAGAATACATAACAGTAGTCCTTTACAATTCATAAAATACTTGGCATAGTTATTATTTTCTTTTTTGTCATTATCCTATTAAATTGGATCAGATTGATAACTCTTCAGTTTCCCCAACGGTGACCGTGTTATCATGATAATTCTTACCTGATTTACTTTGGGTCCAGGAACTTGAAACTCAGACACATTCTAAGTATTATTTAAACATCTGTAGATATTGTTTGTCTACTTCTTATTTGGATGCCTCAAGGAGTCTTTTTATATCTATAGCTAAAGTGAATTGGGTAAAAACATTACTAATAGTCTTTGTTTCTATCCACACATTTTTTCACTATGGGTGCACTTGGAGTGTATACTTGTATTTTTTTTTTTTTACATACTAGGCGTTGCTGTCCAGGGACTAAAAACATATCTGATACCTTTAACAGTCAAACCACAAGGGTTTTTTGAGCTTTAGTTACTCAATATTGTTAAATATTGTTTACTGGTATGAATACCATTGAATTTAAACTGAAAAAAAATGGTACAAATCCTCTGTAAGCTACTCCATTACTTGGGATTAATGCACCATTTTTGTGAAATTATTATAGCTAGTTCTTTGGTCTACTCATGTTCTTTACAACCTTTCTCTGTTTTACAATATGTACATTATGTGGTTTTAGTTCAATGTATATTTGAATGTTTGCTCAAATTATCTCCCGGCTCTTAAATCATAACAAAAGAACAAAATAAGTATTGAGTGCTTGTGACATTTAAACAGTTGGATGTATTATGTCAATAAAGCACTTAAATAAATGCTTTGTTATCAGGGTTTGTAAAAAAAAAAAAAAAAAAAAACACTTACAATATGTCAATATCTTAAGTCTACACTCCTTGTTGTGTTGTATTGTTGAAAGTACTCATGACCTTCTGCAGGTTTAGATACATACCATGCACATCAACAAGCACATTATGAATGATATGAACAATACAAAAAACAGAAATCACCTCTAAATTCTGGAAAGAGATATTTGATAGTAATGTGAACCGTTTTCAATGTAGAAGGGTGAGGTAAAGAGGGGAGGCTTTTGCTAAACCCTTGAAGCTAAAGGGTTTTAACACGTAGAAAAATACTAGAGGCAAAAAAAAAAGTATTAGCCTGCTCTTACCTTTAGGTGACTACCTAAAGCTAGGGACAGGCTAATACTTTAGCGTTAAGAAAATGCCATAGTGTTCCTTTAACTGACAAAATAATGTGTACATTTAATAAAATTGTATATATTAAACATTCTATTAAATACACGTATTAAATAAAATTGCTAAAACCATGCATGTATAATTTAAAAGTCCCTTCAGACCGCCTATGCAGCCTGCAAATGATCCCCAAAATATTCCAAGAGCCTTTTCTCTCTGACTGCTATTCAGCAGCACTGTGCTTTATGAGCCTCGTAGGCTCCAGGATAGTATGGAAGGAGAAAAGGTGGTATGTGTAACAGATCCCTACCAACCTCTGGTGGATGTGAAACAAACAAGGGAATTACAACTTACACATCCATTCGTTCCATTCCTCTGTTCGTCTGGTTCCGTGCGAATTTCACGTGTAATGCAGAGGTGGCCGCCATTTCGGGACTTTCCACGTGTTCGCGGCCATCTTGTGTGCGAACAGCGGTGTTTGCCTGTAACCGCATGGAACTGAAAACGGATACGCAAACAGGCGAACACCGCTGAATCCTCCAGACCTCCATAAGTTCGTACGGAAACTACCGAACGTCCCCTCGTTCGGTAGTTATATGCAATCATCTATGGGGATTCCAGCGAACCCCGCGATTCGCATGGATGGCCAGAGTATCATACCTTTTTACCGTGCGAACGGAGACCGACCGCAAGGCCAAAACTCATGGAACTAATTTCGGCTAGTTGGTCTGTGCGGTCGGTCAAAACTTTGGAACGTTGTATCTCCCGAACTGTACATCCGAATGGGGTGATTTTTGGATATATTGTCCCCCTGAAGGAGAGCTATCCAGCGCTACCGGATTTAAAGCTGTACCCCCTGTTTTTGGGGTACATCCAGAACTGGTGGAAAAATGTGGACATTTTAATTGGGTTATGTAGTAATCTGAGGGGAGGAGACGTGGGGGTGTTACCATCTGCATTATTGGTTGTTTTCATCCTCCCCCTGGGAGTGTTCTGTGTGTATCTATTTCTAATAAAAAGCAGGCTGGGTGTTCCAGTCCTCAGTTCATCTTGACCCTTCAAAACGTAGCCTCGTCTCGTTCTTGGAAGGGGATTATTTGGGAATATTATTCTGCTCCTGTTTACAGCTGAACCTGCTCCTCACTCTGGATATCGTGGATGGGATTACATCAGCCTACTTCTCCACAGCAGCTTGCAGGGAAAAAGGACACCTTCAACGGCAGAAACCCTCTCTCTATCTGGGTAGCCGTTACATTGGTTGGCAGCGGTGGGATGGTTCTTTTTGCCCAAGGAGCAAGTGCTGAATGGAGTCTCAGTATGCCAAGCTGAAAAGACCCACACTGAAAGATCTATTGGAAAATCGTGGTAGGAGTGCTAGTAACAGACCAAGGAGAGAGCTGATAGCTGACCTACTGGAGCTGGACGAAATGGATAGATCCATGGAGGTAACTGAACCTATTGCACCGGTCAGCGAGAACGATGTACTCACTGCTATTGTACAGCGAAGATTAGCATTATATCCGGAAAAGACCACGGAGCTATTAGACAGACTGTTCAAGAACGCAAAAGAGGAGATCGAGACTAAGAGGAGGCAAGACACGGAACATGTATTGGCGCAACAAGCTAGTACACATATAGTTCCTACTCCTCCTCCCGTTGCTGCAGGGAGGAAAATACCATTTACTGCATTTAAAGCGTTTGCAGAAAATGAGGAAGAGATTGATGGGTATTTGGCAGATTTTGAGCGGCAGTGCTCACTGCACCAGATACCCCCAGACCAATGGGTTACTATTCTGGCTGGAAAACTTTCAGGAAAAGCAAATGAGGCTTTTCGGGCACTCACGGCCGAAGATATCACACAATATCAGCGGGTGAAAGCCGCACTACTCACCCGATACGCAGTCACCCCAGAGGCGTATCGCCGTCGCTTCCGGGAGTCCAAAAAGAAGGCAGCGGACTCCCACATGGAATGGGCAAACAAGCTACAAAGGGTGGCATCACATTGGATGCAAGGGTGCAATGCTAACACCGGAGAAGAAGTGCTACAATTGTTCTTGATGGAACATTTCTTCCAAGATTTGGCGGCAGATACACAGGATTGGGTGAGAGATCGCCGCCCAGCCAACTTAAATGAGGCAGCACGACTAGCGGACGAATATGTGGAAACGAGAAAAGTGAGCCAAGGTACTACGCGACCAGCACCTAGAACAGAGGCCCGCAACCCAACCTACGCTGCACGCACAGAATTCCGGGCCCCGGTACCCCCAGGACCTCCACGTCCTCAAGGGTCTAACAACCAGCCCCGGGAATCCTACAGAGTGACGTGTCATCGCTGCGGCAACCTGGGACATATTGCCCGTGTTTGCCCGTTGGGATCAGCCAATAATAATTGGAGGCGCACATCTAACACCGTAAGCCCATCTTCACGCCCCGCTGCTGCTCATTGCCTGGAGATTGAAGGGAGCCCTGAGGAATGCCTGGGAATATTATATGAGGCCAACCCCATACAAGCGGCTTCCCCAGATAATCGCCAGCACCACCGTCAGGAGGTGCGTGTAAATGGACAGATAGCACAAGGCCTAAGGGACACTGGCGCTACCATCACTTTAATACAAAAGCATCTGGTGAAACCAGAACTTGTGTCTAACCGTACTGTTGCTGTTCGGGTCGCAGGGGGGGCTGTTTTTCGCTTACCCACCGCCCGGGTACACTTGGATTGGGGAGTCGGGTCAGGAAAGACCACGGTGGGCATTATGGACAACCTACCCGCTGAGGTCGTGTTGGGCAATGATATTGGCCCTCTAGCCTCGGCCTTTTTACCCACTACTGCTGCGGCTTGCCCCGTGACCACCCGCTCACAGACCCGTATCGAGGACGATCCGCCAACAGGTCGGGAGACCCAGGTAAGCCACCGACAGACACCTAGCAGTGACACTACAGATAGACCGCTAGCTTGGGACACCCCAGAGGAGTTTGGGAGGGAAACTAGACAGGACCCCACCCTCCGAAAGTACCGAGAACTAGCTGACAATAGAGGGGATGAGCGGGAACGTTTTATATGGGAGGGGGACCGATTATACAGATTAACCGAAGGCAGGAAGAGAGGCTGTGCTCCTTCGCAGAAGCGCCAATTAGTGGTACCTAGAAAGTACCGATTGGAGCTTCTCCGAATTGGCCACGACATTCCGTTAGCAGGACATCTAGGGGGTAACCGCACAACCTACAGAATCACTCAGACCTTCTTTTGGCCAGGAATCTCGAAGGACGTGCGCCGTTACTGTAGCACGTGTGATGTATGCCAGAGGGTGGGGAAGAGAGGGGATCATCCGAAAGCTCGACTGTCCCCTATGCCTGTGATCGAGGAACCATTTAGCAGGGTGGCAGTCGATCTAGTAGGACCCCTACCTAACCCCAGTCCCTCTGGTAAGAAATACATTCTTACCGTGGTGGACTATGCCACCCGCTACCCAGAAGCCGTCGCTCTGACGAATATCCAGGCTGACACTGTCGCCAGTGCGCTAGTCGGGATATTCACCAGAGTAGGATTTCCCCAGGAAATCTTGTCGGACAGAGGGACCCAGTTTACCGCAGACTTAACCCAGCAGTTGTGGAAGGTCTGTGGTATTAAGCCCCTACTTAGTTCACCGTACCACCCCCAGACTAACGGTCTCTGTGAACGCTTTAATGGTACCCTAAAGCAATTGCTACGGACCTTTACGGCGGAATACAGAGACTGGGAGCGATTTTTGCCACACCTCCTGTTTGCTTACCGGGAGGTACCGCAAGAGTCCACTGGGTTCTCTCCCTTTGAACTGCTCTATGGACGGAGGGTGCGAGGCCCTCTCGACCTCATCCGAGAGCACTGGGAGGGAGAGACGGAACACGAAGGTGTCCCCATCGTACCATATGTGCTAGAAATGCGGGACCGTATGGAACAGTTAGCCCGGATGGCCCGAGATCATCTCCATGCGGCCCAGAGTCGGCAGAAACATTGGTACGATCGGAACGCTAGGCTGAGAACATTCCAGGTAGGACAGAAAGTTCTAGTACTTAAACCCGTTCGAGGAAATAAATTGCAGACCTCCTGGCAAGGCCCCTACAAAGTAGTAGCCCAGGTCTGTGACACCACCTATATCATTGCCAGTAGCAAGGACGAAAAGATACAGAAGTCCTTTCATATAAACCTATTAAAGGAATACCAAGAACGGCCCGAAGACATAGCCGCCATATGCATCCCCGCCACTGAGGACCCTGACAGTCTCCCCATCCCTGATCTATTAGCCAACCCCGAGTCCAAAACTCTGCTTAATACAGTACAGCTAGGGGAGCGATTAACTCCCCCAGAACGAGAACAACTCCAGCAACTACTAGTTGAAAAGAGATTAACCTTTTCCCAGGAGCCAGGTTACACACCTGTAGCGACCCATTACGTAGAAACCCCAGGACAAGCCCCGCTCCGACAAACTCCCTATAGAATTCCCGAGGCTGTAAAAGAAGAGATGAGGAAGGAGATTCAGGAGATGTTAAAACTAGGGGTTATAGAGCCATCCGACAGTCCCTGGGCATCTCCCGTCGTCCTAGTCCCCAAAAAGGACGGGACGACCCGGTTCTGTGTCGATTACCGACGCCTCAACGACCGGACTGTGACAGACGCATACCCCATGCCCCGAGTAGACGAGCTATTGGATCGCATTGCCAGGGGACGCTATCGGACCACCATTGACTTGTGCAAGGGGTACTGGCAGATTCCCCTGGCCAAGGACGCTATCCCTAAGTCGGCGTTTGTCACCCCGTTTGGCCTGTACCAGTTTAAGGTCATGCCTTTCGGGATGAAAAACGCCCCAGCTACTTTTCAGCGCTTAGTGGACCGCCTCCTTGATGGCTTCCAGGACTTCGCTTGCGCATACCTGGATGACATTGCGATCTATAGCGAGACTTGGGGGGAACACCTACAACACATAGAGACTGTGTTGGATCAGATTAGGGCCGCCGGCCTAACTCTAAAGCCGGAGAAGTGTAACTTTGGCATGGCTGAAGTCCAGTATTTGGGACACCGGGTGGGGTGTGGGAAACAACGACCAGAACCCGCTAAAGTAGAGGCCGTAGCCAATTGGCCCACACCCCACACTAAGACACAAGTGTTAGCATTTTTAGGGACAGCAGGGTACTACAGGAGATTTGTCCCTGACTACAGCGCCATCGCCAAACCCTTGACAGATTTAACAAAGAAGAATTTACCTAGAGTAGTCCTGTGGTCTCCCGCCTGTGAAACAGCATTCCAAACCTTGAAACAAGCCTTGATCAATGCACCTGTTTTATCTGCCCCCGTCCCTAACAAAAGATTTGTCGTCCACACAGATGCGTCCATGTACGGACTGGGGGCAGTGCTAAGCCAGGTCGGCGAAGACGGGGGCGAACACCCTGTCGCGTATCTCAGCAGAAAACTATTACCTAGAGAAGTGAGTTACGCGGCAGTGGAAAAAGAGTGCTTAGCCCTGGTCTGGGCCCTAAAGAAATTAACCCCATATCTGTACGGTCAAGAATTCACCTTAATTACTGATCATAACCCCCTTGTATGGCTGAACAGAGTAGCTGGAGATAATGGACGCTTACTGAGATGGAGTCTCGCACTACAGCCATACAATTTCTCCATCCAATACCGCCCTGGCAAGTTTAATGGGAACGCGGACGGTCTGTCCAGACAAACAGAACTATTGCCCTAACAAAGGACCGGACAGCCCCAAGTTGACCCGAAAAGGATCAATCCGGGTCTGCCGGAGTGTTCCACAAAAGGGGAGCAGTGTAACAGATCCCTACCAACCTCTGGTGGATGTGAAACAAACAAGGGAATTACAACTTACACATCCATTCGTTCCATTCCTCTGTTCGTCTGGTTCCGTGCGAATTTCACGTGTAATGCAGAGGTGGCCGCCATTTCGGGACTTTCCACGTGTTCGCGGCCATCTTGTGTGCGAACAGCGGTGTTTGCCTGTAACCGCATGGAACTGAAAACGGATACGCAAACAGGCGAACACCGCTGAATCCTCCAGACCTCCATAAGTTCGTACGGAAACTACCGAACGTCCCCTCGTTCGGTAGTTATATGCAATCATCTATGGGGATTCCAGCGAACCCCGCGATTCGCATGGATGGCCAGAGTATCATACCTTTTTACCGTGCGAACGGAGACCGACCGCAAGGCCAAAACTCATGGAACTAATTTCGGCTAGTTGGTCTGTGCGGTCGGTCAAAACTTTGGAACGTTGTATCTCCCGAACTGTACATCCGAATGGGGTGATTTTTGGATATATTGTCCCCCTGAAGGAGAGCTATCCAGCGCTACCGGATTTAAAGCTGTACCCCCTGTTTTTGGGGTACATCCAGAACTGGTGGAAAAATGTGGACATTTTAATTGGGTTATGTAGTAATCTGAGGGGAGGAGACGTGGGGGTGTTACCATCTGCATTATTGGTTGTTTTCATCCTCCCCCTGGGAGTGTTCTGTGTGTATCTATTTCTAATAAAAAGCAGGCTGGGTGTTCCAGTCCTCAGTTCATCTTGACCCTTCAAAACGTAGCCTCGTCTCGTTCTTGGAAGGGGATTATTTGGGAATATTATTCTGCTCCTGTTTACAGCTGAACCTGCTCCTCACTCTGGATATCGTGGATGGGATTACATCAGCCTACTTCTCCACAGCAGCTTGCAGGGAAAAAGGACACCTTCAACGGCAGAAACCCTCTCTCTATCTGGGTAGCCGTTACAGTATGTTTTACAGTTCTTCTGCTCAATGTGAAGTTTGGTTTTCTACCAAGTAAAGACCAGTACTGGTTAGGATAATAAGGTAAGGGAGATTTTGTTTTTTCATTTTTCCACAGCTTTGCAATGCAAAACAAAACCAAGAGAGTGGGACGGAAGTGGTTTTTGGAAAATCTAACCATTTGTTAGGAACAAAAAAAAAATATCATAGGTATATTTAAAATATTAAATTTGCCCACTTGCCCAGTGAGATCTTTGATAAGGAGATAAAGACTTCCTCAGGCCAGCAGGTGGAGCAAAGCAGACAGCAGCTTCCTGGAGACACCAGGACCAGGTTAGCTGCTAGAAGGAAAAACCATAGCCAGATATGGTGTAAAGATGTATGGCATCACATCACTCCAGTACATGCTACCATGGTGTTATGCTTCGGTTGAAAATAGACAAAATAGAGTAACACAACTGCAGAAATAATTGATGGTACTGTACCTTTACGAAAACTTAGAAGAAATTAATTTGGATTCCTTGAGAGGTTCTATTTATCTTCTATCTCTCTGATAATGAAAAAAGTTGTAGACCATTGTAATTGCTTCTAATAGCAGAATCGCATGCAGCATAAAACGGAAAAGAATTGTCTTGATTGAATAGTTGCAACAGTTGTAGTAAACAAAAGTAACAAAGTCTTTATATTACTTGTAATAGAAGTTAGCATGCAGCATTAAACAAAAATTAAGTGAATTGCTTGAAGATTTGCAACAATTATATCAAGAGAGAAAACAAAGTATTAACAAGGTAGATAAAGAAGTTGGATCTTTTGTTAGTAACAAGTAGCTGGATTAGGTAGGATATAGTTGGTACTTATGGTTTTCCAGTTAAACCGTCTCAATGGAAGACGATGTTTGCTCAAAGTGTTATGAGACGTCCAGCTGAAATACGAATGAAGGTTCGGATTAATTGAGAGAGATAACGGAATTCCGATGTCAGTCCTGGTCTTGGAAAGGAGATGGCAGCGTGGTCTAGGTCCGAGCGGAGATTAAAACAGGTCCGGGTCGGTACACAAGAGAAGTAATATGAGAGCTTGGCGTTCGAGGTTGAGACAAAATCCCTCAGCAGTTTGAATTTGGCGAGGCTCCCCTATAAGGCAGGTGAGTCTTGTGTCATTCAAGTGGAAGGAGTTTACTTCCCAACGCGGAAGTAACCCAGAGGGAACAGTGTTTTGGTAAGTTCTGACACATGGAGTTGTACAGATCTGTCAGTTTTGAAACACAACTCCCTACCGCAGCCTTATAAAACTAAATGCCAAGGATAATGAATTACTGGTAATCAAATGCGGAAGCAAAAGGAACATGATGAGATGAAGATTAAATGGATTGAAGTGACCTAAGGGAGAACTTAGCTGAAAGTGACACAGGGTGGGAAAAGGGCAAACTGAAGTGATTTGAGAGTGCATAGGATGAAGTGACAATATGATATGGGTAGGTGATCACTGGGAGTAAATCACATAAAAAAGGGAAAATGGCGTGCATAAGAGGTTGGCTAGTGATGTGGGGTGGGCTAATAACGTAGCAAGTGGGCAAGTGACTTGGGTAGGGAAGGGATAAGTGAATTGATGATGGCTATTACCAAAGTGATGGCGTGTACTTAGGGAATAAGGAAGAGAAAGGAGTGCAAATACAGACCTAAATTCACACAGTGACACTCCACACAAACAATATGTTCACAATAATGCAGATCTTCCACACATACACATCCATGTTTAAACAAGCACATTGACATGCGCAAATATACCTCTGCAGCCATACTCACAAACACATGCAGACAGACATACTGCTCATAAAATCCCACATACTTACTCTAACACACACATTGACAGTTTACACACATTTCCCTGCATTAACAAACACGGACACTCCGCACATACATCTTTTCAATCAAACTCACACTGGCAATAATCAAAAATACTTCGCTACATTAGCAAACAAACACATTCAATGATTAAAAAAAACAAAAAAAGCTTGAGGTTGTGAGTAAGCTTTATAAATATACGTTTCCCACTTTAACTGAGGTCAGGGCAGATTTTCTGGAACTAATATACTCTATTTCCATTTGTAACTACCCACGCCCAGTCTGATTATTGAATAATAAAATGTGGTTGTCAAAAAATGAACTGTACTGCTGTTTTATCACATTAGCACTTTATTTAACTCTTTTTTTTATTTTCTATTTTTTTTACATTGTATTTTTTAACTTATAACCAGCTGTGCTCTTCTCAAAGTCCTGGAAAAAAATATCTAAAACATGAAGGAAGCCAGATCTCCTTTAAACTTATTAAATATATCAGAAATCATTTCACTTAGCCAAGAATTTTAACAGTCGTCTCCTTGTCTGCTGAAGAAAAAGCCTGCTAGCTGTTTAGCGCCAATGTGCTGTAATATCCAAAATCAAATTCTGTACATATTGAGCGCACATGTGCATGAGCAAAGCCAGGCTCCATTTCGTAGTTTACTGGTTTTGGTCTAATGAACCATGTCAAGGATGAATGAATACTTTTAATGCAGTGATGCTGACTGCCAAATTTAGAGGATGGAGTAAGGATATGTTTAGGTGTGGGTTCCTATTACACCTTAAGAAACAGAGAGGGAGAGAGAGGGAGACTGAGAGAAGAAGAGGGAGAGAGAGAGAGAGGAAGGGGAAGAAAGAAAGAGAGCGCAGAACAGTGAATGCCAAATGTGTGAAGTATTTAGGAGCCATTCAAAACAGCCTTCTTCTAAATCTTTTTCTGAATACATTTCCATTCTGTTTGACACTATATGCTGTATTGAAAGGATTAGCACAGCATTATTTAGTAAAAATGTTGTCCATGAAGCTTTTCAGTTCAGACGAATTTGGTCCATGCAATCATTTTGGGAAAAACTATTCAGACAAACAAAAAATTTGCACAACATGGAACAATCTGTGTACAGTAATATATATATATATATATATATATATATATATATATATATATATATATATCATGCATACATTTTTGCAGTACTCTGATACATCTTCATACCATATGATTCATAGATCAAGTGAGAAGAAATAACCAATAGATATTATAATCTAAAAATAAATAAAAACAATTTCCACTGCTCTTCCTTTCCCCCTATATTGGTCACTTCTCTTTTGATTCGTGAATAAAGTCAACATTTATTGGCAGTGCACTAACCATCAATCATCATCTACTTTTTCCCATCAATTATCTTTTTTTTTTTTTTTTTTTGATTACACGAATGGATCTCTGACACATGAAACAAATAAAACTGTTTTGTCCTTTGTCCATTTTGTTTGTATGGCAATTCGTCGTCATAGTGTTTCAGAGTTTGAGATTTCTGATGTTCTACTGATTGCCCAAAACTTGTGAAAAAAAAAATAGCAATTTGTTTAAAACCCAATGCACAAATGTATTATTTAGGTATGTAAGTTAAAACTTTATCCATTGATATAACAGTGAGCCGATAATGCAGTGAATGGTTATGCAACCTGGAAGTTAAACTATATTCAGAGGTGTAAACATTTTTCAGCTGAGATTCTTTCAACTTGGCTACTTTGGCCATAATTTTGAAAACTGGTTGTCATGTCAAAATAATTAGCTGTTTATTGGATGATAATCCTTGTTGGCCACCATGTCTTTATTGTCAAGACTCAAGACTGCTTTTAAGTGTTTTTCGATTTTCAGGGTTTAGATACTATACTTTGCACACAGAATAACCTGAGTTCTTCGTGCCATAGATTTAGCAATGAGCTGGAAACATTAAGTGGAAATTCTGACAGTACAGCAGTTACATCAGATTTATCTGCACATTCATGCAGTCATCTTCCTGTTCCACCAGATCCCCAAAGTGCTCTACTGGATTGAGATCTGATGACTGTGGAGTCTGTTGGAGTACACTGATATTCTTTTCATGTTGGTGGGACCGGTTTGTGATTATATGTGCTTTGTGACCTGGCTTACTATTCTGCTAAACGCAGCCTTTAGAAGTTTATGGCCATAATAGGATGCTATAGTCAAGAAAAATACCCAGGTAGACTATAATTTTTTGCCTAAATAGTCAAACTGTAATCATATCTAATCCTGTCGATACCACCTTAAAAACATTGCCCGCATTCACCACTTTCTTACACAGCAACGGTTCAACCTCCGTAAAGATCTTCGTCAAGTAAACACCACATGAGATAATACACCTTTATATACAGTGTAAATTAAAGCAATTTGTGCCAATAATCCCTTTCCCAGTCTTTCCCATTGTAACAGAAACATACAGGAATAGGAGGCATGGCATGGCGTTGGGCTGATGGAAATCACGCCTACCAATAGACAGAACCAAAAATACAAACAAATACCGCCCACATGAAATGGAGCGCAAAACGTGCAACGCCTCACAATTGCAGCGCATACAAGTGTCTATAGAACAGCATGGTGTTCATGCGAGGAGGATGTAACGAACAAAAAGAGGTGACCTTAAAAGTAGCATAAAAGCATGATATGCAAGCGAAGCAGCAGTGTGGGGTAAGAAAAGTTTTCCAAGATAATCAAGATACACAAACCATCAATGGACACATCAAAGTAGGTCAAACGTCTGCATACCCTTAGTTATTAATACTATGCATTGCCCCCTTTCAGGGCCAGATTAAGAGCCCAGTGGGCCTGGTGCTGACAATTATGATGGGCCTAATTACAGAATCTTATCGACCAAAAACACTAAAACAGTCATACCTCCCAAGCATCATGTATCTGATGGAGATGGTGTTGGAGGGAAACTGAAAGGATGCAGCTATAAGAATACACATACTCTATGCTATCTCTCTCTAATGTATGCTTTCATCTTTCAAGTAAATCCATACCCCCTAACAGCAGTGTCCAGTGAAGCAGGAAGTCAATGGGCAGGGTAAAAGGGTGGGCCAGTGTCGCGCATCGCATGATCAGAACTGCCAAAAGGGGCAAACATGCCCAAAAAAGGGGGCATGTCTGTCCAAAGAATTGGACGCCCAGTCCCCTAGTCTTCCAGTGTCTCAGTGTCCTCATTTCTCACCGTGTCCCTATGTCTCAGTGTTTCCCTTGTCACTAGGATACTAGTGTACACTGAGAGACATGTGGACAAAGTGAGACATGTGCACACAGTGAGACATGGGGACACTGACACACCAGGGGACACAGACACTTGGGGACACTGGGAGACATGGGGGCACTTGTGGATACAGACATGGGGACACTGGGAGACATGGAGACACTGGGAGACATGGAGACACAGACACTAGGGACACAGAGACATGGGGACACAGATACTGGGAGACATGGGGACACAGACCCTGGGAGACATGGGGACACAGACCCTGGGAGACATGGGGACACAGACCCTGGGAGACATGGGGACACTGGGAGACATGGGGGGCCCTTGTGGACCCAGACATGGGGACACTGAAAAATTTGGGGGCACTGGGAGACATGGGGTTATTAAGACACTAGAGACACTGGCTGGGAGACATATTGACACTGGGAGAAAGATATTTGGGGACACTGGGAGACATGGGGACACAGACACTAGGGACACTGAAAGACATGGGGACACACACACTGGGAGACTAGGGGACACTGGGTGCCGTGGAGACACTGAGACATTAGGGACATTGGCTGAGAAACATGGGGACACTGGGAGACATGGGGACACTGAAACATTTTGGGACACTGGGAGACATGAGGACACTGAGACACTAGGGACACTGGCTGGGAGATATAGGGAAACTGGGAGACATGGGGACACTGAGACACATGGGGACAATGAGACTCTAGAGACATGGGGACACAGACACTGGGAGCCGCGGGGACACTAGGGAGACACTAGGGACATTGGCTGGGAGACACATGCCCCTATGTCTCACAGTGTCCCCTAGTCTCTCAGTGTCCCCATGTTTCCCTGCTGCCTTTCCCCCCCCATCCTTCACTTCCCTGAGCTGTTGTCTGTCTGCAGACTGGGAGCTGCTGTCTGAACTCTCTGTGCTGTGTAGCTGTTCCCCAGCAGATCAGTGAGTAGAGAGAGGCAGGGAGGAATATGCTGTAACTTCCTATCCCTGCCTCTCTCCACACGCAGTGACCCCAACTGGCTGGTGCTGGTATTGCAGAGTAATCTCTAAACTGAGAAAAATATCTGCATTTGTATTGCGGGTATTACTACAATACCAGCACAGCCAGGCAGACCCAAATACCGGCTGTGCTGGTAAAATACCAGTCAGGTGGCAAACCCAAGAGTAGTGTGTAAAAAAAAAATTAAAAAAGTAAAAACATTTTTTTTTTTTTTTTTAAATGGGCCTATTCCATGGGCCTGGGCCTGGAGCTGCAGCTCCATCAGCCCCTATGTTAATCCGGTCCTGCCCCCTTTAGTATCAATGACAGCGTGCAGTCTTTTGTAATAGTTGTCTATATTGCTCCTTATTCTTGCAGGTGGTATAGCTGCCCATTCGTCTTGGCAAAATGCCTCCAGGTCATGCAAAGTCTTTAGTCGTCTTGCATGAACCACACATTTGAGATCTCCCCAGAGTGGCTCAATGATATTCAGATCAGGAGACTGTGATGGCCTCTCCCTAACCTTCACTTTTTTGCGCTGTAACCACTGGAGGGTTAACTTGGCCTTATGCTTATGGTCATTGTCATACTGGAAAGTCTAAGAGCTTCCCATGCTCAAGATACCCCATGCCTTTAGTGCTCACCCCCCCCCAAAACACCAGTGAGCTACCATCATGCCCAAAACATCAGTGAGCCACCACCAAACACCATAACCACTATAACCACTATAGTAGGGATGGTATTCTTTTCACTATAAGCCTTGTTAACCTCTCTCTAAACATAATGCTTATAGTTGTGACCATAAAGCTCTATTTTGATCTGGTCACTCCAAATTACAGCATGCCAGAAGCTGTGAGGCATGTCAGGTATATTATATTGTAACTGTTTATTGTTTTTTTGTGTGTGGCATTGGAGCAGTATAGACTTCTTTCTTGACCATGCAGCTCATTTTTGTTCAAGTATCATTGTATTGTGCTCCTTGAAACAAACACACTGTCTTTTTCCAGAGCAGCCTATACCTGTGGGTTTTTCTTTGTATCCAGAACAATTCTTCTGGCAGTTGTGGCAGAAATATTTCTTGGTCTACCTGCCCTTGGCTTGGTATCAAGAGATCCTCAAATTTGTCACTTCTTAAAGCGGCACTGTCATGCCGAACTTACCTTTCATCAATCTCTTCCTCTCCCCCCCCTCTCTCAGGATCTGTTTCTTCCTGTCTGCTATAGTTTTCTTTAAAATCATAAGACAAAGTAGGGACTCTTTGCCTTATGGAGGATTCCTCCGCTTGACCAGCTCTGACCAGCGGAGGAGCAAAGTGTGCTTCATTTCCGCTGGTCAGAGCAATTTTTCCATAATTCTTACCTTTCCTCCCTGTTCCCATGATGCTTCCTGTCATTTTAGCCGAAACTGCCGAATTGCGTTCTAACTGAATGAGAACAGTATGTTCGTTTGTTTTATAACGCAATTCGGCACTTTGTTCGGATTGCAATTTCATTCGAATGAATGAAACTCCGATCCTATTCGTGCCGTGGCTGCATCTTGCAGCCGCTTAGTAGATAACTCCCTAATTCCCACGGTATCAGGGAGTTATCTACTAAAAGGCTGAAAGACCTAAATTGGTCTTTCAGCCATATTTACTAATACTAAGTAAAGATTACTTAGTATTAGTAAATTATGCCCCTACTCGCTATACCGTGAGTAGGGGCATGTCTAGTAAGCAGTGAGCAGCCTATGGCTGCTCACTGTAAAAAAAAATAAAACCTATTGGCCCCCACCCCTAAACGACAGGTGGGGGCCCTAAAGTAAAATAAGGGGGGAGACCTATTGTCCCCCTCCCCTGCCCCCACCCCTGAGCGGTGGGTGGGGGCCATAAAGATAAGGAGGGGGGGACGACCTACTGTCCTCCCCCCGGCCCCCACCCCTGCACATTGGGTGGGGGCCATAATGATAATGAGGTGGGGGACCTACTCTTCTGCCACCCCCGGCCCCCACCCCTGGGCGGCGGGTGGGAGCCATAACGGTAATGAAGGGGAGGGGACCTACAGTCTCCCCCCTGGCCCCCACCCCTGCGCGGTAGGTGGGGGCCATAAATTACAATGGGGGGACCTACTGGGTGAAGATGGATTGTTTTTTTTGCGCTCAGGTTTTTTCTTTTTCGTCTGTTTTTTTTGCGCTCGGGTTTTTTATTTTATTTTAAGTTCGATGGGTATAATGGATTTTTATTTGGCCTTTTTTGGGGCTGAAAAATGAAGATTTCAGAAAAAAGAAGACGTCGAATGGTAAGTTTAATTTTATTTACAGGGTAGTAATTTTATTCCCCTCTCACTATTTTTTAGGGTGAGGGGGGTAGGTAGGGGCTTTTTTATGTGGGTGGGGGGTGGGTGACTAGGGGCTTGATGGAGGGGGGGGTTATTTGATTTAGGGCCCCCACCCGCCGCCCAGGGGTGGGGTCTGGGGGGAGGACAGTAGGTCCCCCCCTCGTTATCTTTATGGCCCCTACCCGCCGCCCAGGGGTGGGGGATGGGGGGGGAGGACAGTAGGTCCCCCCTCTTCATTATCATTATGGCCCCCACCTGCTGCCCAGGGGTGGGGGTTGGGGGGGAGGACAGTAGGTCCCCCCTCATTATCATTATGGCCCCCACCCGCCGCACAGGAGTGGGGGCCTGGGGGGGGAGGACAGTAGGTCCCCCCCTCATTATCATTATGGCCCCCACCCGCCGCCCAGGGGTGGGGCCGGGAGGGGAGGACAGTATGTCCCCACCCCTCATTAACATTATGGCCCCCTCCCACCGCACAGGGGTGGGGGCCTGGGGGGAGGACAGTAGGTGCCCCCCCTCATTATCATTATGGCCCCCACCCGCCGCGCAGGGGTGGGGGCTGGGGGGAGGACAGTAGGTCCTCCCCATTATCATTATGGCCCCCACCCGCCACTCTAGGGTGGGGGCGGGGGGGGAGGACAGTAGGTCCCCCCCCTTCATTATCATTATGGCCCCCACCCGCTGCCCAGGGGTGGGGGCTGGGGGGGAGGACAGTAGGGTCCCCCCCTTCATTATCATTATGGCCCCCACCCGCTGCCCAGGGGTGGGGGCTGGGGGGGAGGACAGAAGGTCCCCCCCTTTATTATCATTACGGCCACCACCCGCCGCCCAGGGGTGGGGGCCGGGGGGGAGGACAGTAGGTCCCCCCCCTCATTATCATTATGGCCCCCACCCGCCGCACAGGAGTGGGGGCCGGGGGGAGGCTAGTAGGTCCCCCCCCTCATTATCATTATGGCCCCCACCCGCCGCACAGGAGTGGGGGCTGGGGGGAGGACAGTAGGTCCTCCCCATTATCATTATGGCCCCCACCCGCCACTCTAGGGTGGGGGCGGGGGGGGAGGACAGTAGGTCCCCCCCCTTCATTATCATTATGGCCCCCACCCGCTGCCCAGGGGTGGGGGCTGGGGGGGAGGACAGTAGGGTCCCCCCCTTCATTATCATTATGGCCCCCACCCGCTGCCCAGGGGTGGGGGCTGGGGGGGAGGACAGTAGGTCCCCCCCTTTATTATCATTACGGCCACCACCCGCCGCCCAGGGGTGGGGGCCGGGGGGGAGGACAGTAGGTCCCCCCCTCATTATCATTATGGCCCCCACCCGCGGCCCAGGGGTGGGGCCGGGGGGAGGACAGTAGGTCCCCCCCCTCATTATGGCCCCCACCCACCGCACAGGGGTGGGGGCCTGGGGGGGAGGACAGTAGGTGCCCCCCCGTTATCATTATGGCCCCCACCCGCCGCGCAGGGGTGGGGGCCAGGGGGAGGACAGTAGGTCCCCCCCCATTATCATTATGGCCCCCACCCGCCGCTCTAGGGGGGGGGGAGGACCCCATCCCCCCATTTTAATTTATGGCCCCCACCTGCCGTGCAGGGGTGGGGGCCGGATAGTAGGGATTTTATTTTACAGTGAGCAGCCACTGGTTGCTCACTGTTTGGTAGACATGCCCCAACTCGCGGTATAGCGAGTAGGGGCATTGGGGAGATTTTATTCTCCTTTATACTATTATGGGGGTCATATTGACCCCCATAGAGTGAGGGGGGTCCTGGGGGGCTTATGAAGTGGCGGGGAGCACTGCTCCCTGCTGCTTCTGTCTTTACATATTGCAAGGAGGGAGCTGCGTGCCGGTAGCTCCCTCCTTGTAATAAACTGAACGAACAAACGAACACTGATACACAGTGTTAGTTTGTTCGTCTGATTTTTCTATTCATTCATTCGTCTGTCTGATGAATGAATGAATAGATGGAATTCCCGTCCGCATGTCCAGGTGTTTCACTGGGCATGTTCGGGAATCCAACAGTCTGTCTAGTTTGGGCAGATGACGTGTCCCACAGGGACTTCATCTACCCACACAAAGATGGCGGCACCCTGAATAAAGATTGGGGCAGAAAATAAAGATTAATAAATAGGTAATATGGGGGGCTTAGAGGCATTTGGGGGTGACTAAGGGGTCAATTGGATGTAGTGGAGGCGGGAGGGGGGTTAAAAAAAAAAACGGGATTCGGCATGACAGTGCCGCTTTAATAAGTGATTAAACAGTACTGACTGGCATTTTCAAAGATTTGGATATCTTTTTCCATCTTTTTCCATCTTTATCAAGTTTCATTGCCTTGTTACACAGGCCTTTTCACAGTTCTTTTCTGCTCCCCATGGCTCAGTATCTAGCCTTCTCAGTGCATCCACGTGAGCGCTAACAAACTCATTGGCTGTTTATACACTGACACTAATTGTAATTTAAAAAGCCACAAGTGTGGGAAATTAACCTTTCATTGCCATTTTAACCTTGTGTTTTACCTTGTGTGTCTTTAACAAGGCCAGCTAGTGTTTATATGGTTTGCACCTAGCTATTTAATACAATTGTGTCTCTCCATGTGTTGTTGGTTTGTCTGTAACAAGGCCAAACATTCAAGGGTATGTAGTCTTTTGATCAGGGCCATTTGGGCGATTTCTATTATTATGAATTAAAAAGGGTTGAAACAAATATTTGATCATAAATGGCTTCATATGATCAGTATCCTTCAATAAAAGACATGTTTTTGCATTATCAGTCATATTTTCAAAATCAATGCCAAAATGTCACAATGTCTGCCAGGGTATGCTAACGTTTGAGCACAACTGTGTATATGAACTTGCTGTGCCATCAATTTTGCGATGTTCTTTTATTGTTACTCTACTTTTTTGTACTTTATTTGCTGTAATTTATTAATGAAGACTCATCAGTATAAGTGTGGTGCTTGATGTAGCAAAATCAGGAAGGTTGTTGTTGTGGTTATTCTGCTTGTGCAAAACATTTAAAAAATGTTCAAGGTATTGGTAATTGTTCAAGTACTTTATGGTATTGAATTTGCTAATTTGTTTATAACTTTCCTTTGCAAAGGATTGTGAATGCTTACAGGGACACCACTGCCCAAATACAAAATAAATAAAATCACTGTTTAGTAGAAATACAACAAAAATGAAGTGCATGCATTTAATCATTATTTTTTTCCCCATTGGTGATATATCTAAAAATAGCTTGCAAAACCTACAGTTCTCCTGCCTGCTTCCGTTTCTACCCCCACCCAGACTTTTTGTGTCTGTCCAATCACAGACTTTCCAATGCAGCTCAATGAAATGTCTTTGCAAGGCAGGTGCTCTGAGCAATTCCTGCCTATTGAGTTCAACTCCACTGAGCTAACCAAACCAGTAAGTAACAGGACCTGCTGTCTGCTTGAATGTCAGTGGATGTAACAAGGTTAATTCATAAAAGTGCAAATTTCTATAAAAATCTGCACTTTTTGCAAAATGAAAAAAATAAGGCACATTTTTCACAAATAAAGCTTATCAGCAATTTAAACTTCTTTAGGGGTCTGGAGTGTCCCTTTAATTGTGACGGCTTAATGTAAGGTATAGGGCCATTTTGTCATCAGATCAAGAATAATAAAAGTGCAGTCGAAAAGCATTAGTATCATTGATGATCACAACGACTTATTGGAAGCCACTAACATGACAATAATCATCAGGCAATAGATTGTAACGTACAGTCAATAGATGTGCAAATGATTGCTACTAAAAACTTGCAGAATAATTATAATTGGTTAACTCAAGACAATGTGCTGCAGCAACTAAAGAAAGTTAATATAAACAAAGCTCCAGGGCCTGACGGTATCCATCCACGTGTACTTAAGGAACTAAGTGTAGAAATAAGTGAACCTCTGTTTTTAATCTTTCAAGATTCTTTTCTTTCAGGAAGTGTTCCGGAGGATTGGAGGAAGGCAGATGTGGTTCCTATATTCAAAAAGGGTTCAAAATCCTTGCCTGGAAATTATAGACCTGTGAGCTTAACTTCTGTGGCTGGTAAAATATTTGAAAGGTTATTAAGGGATAATATTCAAGAATTCCTTGAGAAGAATATGGTTATCAGCAAAAATCAGCACGGTTTTATGAAGCACAGGTCATGTCAAACTAACTTGATTGCGTTCTACGAAGAAGTAAGTAGAAGTATAGATCAGGGTGTTGCAGTGGATGTGATCTATTTGGATTTTGCCAAGGCATTTGATACAGTTCCACACAAAAGATTAGTGTTCAAACTCAAGGAAATCGGTCTCGATGAAAATGCTTGTTCTTGGGTAGAACATTGGCTTAAAAACAGAATACAAAGAGTTGTCGTTAATGGTAAATTTTCAAGCTGGACAGAGGTGGCAAGTGGTGTCCCTCAGGGGTCTGTTCTGGGACCCCTTCTATTTAACATTTTTATAAATGATCTTGAAGACAGCATTGAAAGTCATGTTTCAGTGTTTGCAGATGACACAAAACTTTGTAAAATAATACAATGTGAGCAAGATATTACTTTGCTGCAGAAGGATTTAGATAGACTGGGGGACTGGGCACTCAAATGGCAGATGAAATTTAATGTTGAAAAATGCAAAGTTATGCACTTCGGCGTAAAGAATACACAAGCAACGTATACCCTTAATGGAAGCGAATTAGGGATAACAACACACGAAAAGGACTTGGGAATTGTTATAGACAACAAACTATGCAACAATGTGCAATGTCAATCAGCAGTGGCCAAGGCCAGTAAGGTATTGTCATGCATGAAAAAGGGCATTCATTCTCGGGACGAGAATATCATTTTGCCTCTCTATAAATCACTGGTAAGACCACATATTGAATATGCTGTGCAATTTTGGGCACCTGTTCTAAAGAAGGATATCATGGCACTAGAAAAAGTGCAGAGGCGGGCTACAAAATTAATAAAAGGAATGGAACATATCAGCTATGAAGAAAGGTTAACAAATTTAAACCTATTTAGTTTAGAAAAACGTCGCCTGAGAGGGGATATGATAACATTATACAAATATATTCGGGGCCAATACAAACCATTGTGTGGAAATCTATTCACAAACCGGACTTTACATAGGACACGAGGCCATGCGTTTAGACTGGAAGAAAGAAGATTTCGTCTAAGGCAAAGGAAAGGTTTTTTTACTGTAAGAACAATCAGGATGTGGAATTCTCTGCCTGAAGAAGTGGTTTTATCAGAGTCCATACAGATGTTCAAACAGCTACTAGATGCATACTTGCAAAGACAGAATATTCAAGGATATAATCTTTCAATGTAGGGTAATAACTGCTTGATTCAAGGATAAATCTGACTGCCATTCTGGGGTCAAGAAGGAATTTTTTGTCCTAGCTTGTTGCAAAATTGTGCTTCAAACTGGGTTTTTTTCTTTTCTTTTGGATCAACAGCAAAAAACAGGTGTGAGGAAGGCTGAACTTGATGGACGCAAGTCTCTTTTCAGCTATCTAACTATGTAACTATGTAAGGAGACTGCAATAAGAAAATCATCACAGAAACAGAGGAATTAAAATAAGTTGGAGAAAAAGAAGATAAAAAATAAAAATAAAGTTAAAACAAATAAAATAAGTACTCCATGGCAGAGTGTTATGGGATAAGTAAAATCTACCCAAAGAGCCGTTCTACCCATCACTTACTTTCCATACCCTTACTGCTCTATCAGTTTACACATAGCCTGGTTCGGAGTTTAGTTACATAGTTACAGTTACATAGCTAAAAAGAGACTTGCGTCCATCAAGTTCAGCCTTCCTCACAGCGATTAGTGATTTGGGGTATCTGCAGCTCTTGACACCGTCTTGATCCACACATGGCTGTCCTTTGTTCTCTCTCTGGGAAGGAGAGACCTCTCCGTCCAAGATGTGCAGACAGTCTGAATAAAAAAATAAAATGAATATAACCAGGCTGGAAATAATGTATACAGCTGTCTAATTGACAGGAACTGGAGGTTGAGCTAGATGTTGGCAGAAAATGTAAAATTCATCGGGTTATAAGCATTTCAAGATGAAAGGCTACATATTTACAGGCCTTGCACCATAACCACTTAAACAGCTTGATGCGGGTATGGTGCTTATTAGAATCCTTAACGCACTCAAAGTCCGATGTGCCGTAGCATTTCGGTAAATGCCTTTTTTTCTGTTTGTTTGAGGGTTGGTTCTGGCGCAAACCTGACAGAGTTGCTTTATTCCTATCGAATATGTAATGGGATATGTATAAACGTTTTAATAAATGGTAGATGTACAGTATCTTCAATGTTATCATATTTTAATAAAACCTCGTCTTTAAAAACAGGTGCTGCCATTAATCTTTTTCATCTGGGAACCTTCTCGTCAAGACCATGATCTGAATTCCCGTTTTATTTAAAATCGTTTGTTTTTACTATAGTTTATCTGTCTTACAGTTTCCTATGTTTCTAATAGGCATTTCTCTAATATGGTGTATAATAAGACAAAAATATCATACATTCCACATACATAGTTAAACTTCTCTCAATCTTCTGTTTTATTTAAAATCACATAGAGCCTTTCAGAAAAGAGTAAATCCCCTGAAATATTTTAATATCGGCTCGTACACAGAACGTACATTGTTAGACATTTCAATCCGAGCCTTGAGTTTACAGGGAAAAAAAATATCAAAAGAAGTCACATTCCTTCCATAAATATACAGAAGCTCAGTATGAACTATTTGAACAAGTGAACTTTTCAATGGTTTTATTCATTTGTTTTATAAACAGATTATGATGTTCTTAATTAATTTGTACAATGGTTGGGTTCATGCGCATTTCGACCTTTGTTCTAGAAAACAGTTCATATTATTTCCTGATAAACATCTTACACAATAGATCTTAAAGGGGCAGTGACAATTTGCTTGGTATAACACAATATTGTATCAATTTATTGATTTATTCCTGGGATTATTATTGTGTGTTAATATTGTAAAGGAAATGTATGCCATTGAATAAAACATTGACAATCACCTACAACATTTTGTATGTGCTGCTTGTTTTTCTTTTAAATCTATTTAAAAGAATTAGCAATTTACGATCCAGTTTAATGAATGCAAAGCCAAGGCAAACATTTCAAATGATTATGAGAAACGGAGACATTGTTTGGTTTCTTTTCTCTTCTGGATATTTTCTCTATGCTGACTGCCAGGTGCGAAGGACAAAGCTCATAGCAATAAGTGACAGGAAGCTACAAGAGAGGCACGCAGTTGCTGGTTAAAGAGGTGTGGATTTCTACATGTAATTATAATTTTTACACCGTACAAAGGGAGCAAAAACCAAGAACGTTATGCAGTCAGTGGATAGTCAATACATTGTTAAACACAAATCTGAACACACCAGTCAAGCCATAAGACTTTTGTGGCTTTTCCCACAGAAATCTCAACTTTGCAGTGATATTACTACTGCAAGGGATTCTGGGTGGGCATATGCAAATTAGTTCAACAAAGAATCAAATGTTTGCCTCATTATTCCATTTTAAACATGGATTATTTTAAGTTTATGTTTGCTGTATACAACAGCTTTGAAACACAACTCAGGAAGAGATGCAAAGCCAGTGAACCGCTCATGGACAGCCGTTCCGTGGTTAATGCAACTCATCAGCATGAGATTGGTTACTGGCTTGGCGTTCCTTGCGGAACAGAGACCAAGAAAGTGGGGAAAATATATAGGGATGGGTACGTCGAGCATTAAAATCCTCGGTAGTGACACTTCTCTTTAATTTTGTGGTGAACTACAAGCATTATCAAAGTAACAAATGTTTGAGTCTGGAAACGGGATCTTTGGAGCAGGTGATGATCAGTATTTGTCCCTTGAGTCTAAACCTTAAAGAAAACACTTTAATCATCAAAACAACTTTAGCTTAAAGAAGCAGCTTTGGTGTATAGATCATGCCACTGCAGTCTCACTGCTCAGTTACCTGTCATTTAGGAGAAAACTAGTTTTTGTTTTTATTTATGCAGCCCTAGCCACGTCTTCTCTGCCTGTGACCCACACAACCAAATGGTTGCATTTTCAATCACATATTACAACCAGGGCCAGATTAAGAGCCCAGTGGGCCTGGTGCTGACAATTATGATGGGCCTAATTACAGAATCTTATTGACTAAAAACACTAAAATGGTCATACCTCCCTGTCACGTTTAAACATTTGTTAAGAAGGAACACAACTGCAGATTTCTTTATAGTTCGAATATTTATTAAAAGTAATTGGTATTGACTTTAATTCCAAATTACAGGTACTGTAGCATTAAGTAATAAACGATAACTGAAGTCCACAATTATATGCACTGTAGCTTTAAGGAGTAAACGATAACTGAAGTCCACAATTATATGCACTGTAGCTTTAAGGAGTAAACGATAACTGAAGTCCACAATTATATGCACTGTAGCTTTAAGGAGTAAACGATAACTGAAGTCCACAATTATATGCACTGTAGCTTTAAGGAGTAAACGGTAACTGAAGCAGCAAGAGTCCTTTAGTAGCAATAATCAATTAGGTGATAAGAAGTTACAATTAACTGTTCCACAGGCTTTAACTGAAGTAAGATAGATGCAGCTAACTGAGACAAGTATGAGTTGAAGTTAGCTGTAACGGTTGGCTTTAACGAAGGACTTTGGAGACAGGAAATAACAGTTTGAGATGTAACGCTTATCACAGAGGTTTTACTTAGCTTCCGGCACATAGAACACTGGTTCCCGAGATTTCCTCAGAGGCGGTTTATCCTGCATGGATAGAGGTCAGCTTCAGCCGTGGTTGAGGAAAGGTGAAGGGAACTTGAAGTCTTCCAGTCCGGTCCGGTAACAGCAGGCTTTCACAACGATGTTGCAGCCGGTTCGTGAGTACGGAACGTAGTTCATTAATCCAGCGTCGATCAGCTGGTGCGGTCAGATTAAATAGGGAGACCGGGTCATGAAGAGGTGTGGCTAAGCTCCGTGGAACCAGGAATTAAGGGGATATCATAATTAAGGCATGACAGTATCCCCTCCTTAATGAGCAACCTCTGGGTGCTATTGACTTGGCTTAGAAGGGTAGCGTTTGTGAAACTGGGAAACTAATTTGTCAGCATGAACGTCAGAGGAGTTTTCCCATGTATCTTCATCAACTCCATATCCTTTCCATCTGATGAGGTATTGTAAGGAGCCACGATGGAACCTTGAATCCAGTATACTTTGAATCTCGTATTCTTCTTCACCCTGGACCAGTATGGGGTCAGGAGAAGTAGTGACATTCCTTTGGAAAGGGTCAGGATGATGAGGCTTCAGCAAGGACACATGAAAAACAGGATGTAGCTTTAACGTCGGTGGAAGTTTCAATTTAACAACATTACGGTTGATAATTGATAGTATTGGAAAAGGACCAAGAAAAAGAGAACTTAACTTCTTTGATGGACGGTTTGTAGAAATGTTCTTTGAGGAAAGCCAGACAAGATCACCGATTTGATAAGAAGGTGAAGGTTGTCTTTTTGTATCAAAAAACTTCTTTTGAGTGGAGGAGGCCAATTCAAGATTGTCATGCAATTTTTTGAATAAAGAGGACATATGAGAGATTTGATTCGAATCGGAGAGATTAGATGAAGAACTTGTCTGAGCAGGAAATGAGGAAGGATGAAATCCATAATTGGATAGAAATGGAGTCATCTTTTCCAGAAAGGAATGGGCCCATGACATAGGTTCACCTCTTAGAAAGGAGATAACCGAACAAACCTTGGTTCTTTCTGTAGGGTAGGATCGAGGTTTCAAAGCAATTAACAATTTGCAGGAGTTGAGGAACTCCCTGTATTTTGAACGATCTCCAGAGAATATTTCAGGGTTACACACAGCAGGATCACTAACCGAGTGCAGAGTAGTATGAGGAGTATGAGTTTGTAAATCTCTGACATAGGCGAAAAGTCTTTCGTGAGTAACTTGCAGTTCTTGCACACCTTGGGCTAGTGTATCAACTCTTTGATTCAGCGTAGTTATAGTAGAATCGAAATCTGCTGGATCCATTACAATGGCTGGATTAATCTGTCACGTTTAAACATTTGTTAAGAAGGAACACAACTGCAGATTTCTTTATAGTTCGAATATTTATTAGAAGTAATTGGTATTGACTTTAATTCCAAATTACAGGTACTGTAGCATTAAGTAATAAACGATAACTGAAGTCCACAATTATATGCACTGTAGCTTTAAGGAGTAAACGATAACTGAAGTCCACAATTATATGCACTGTAGCTTTAAGGAGTAAACGATAACTGAAGTCCACAATTATATGCACTGTAGCTTTAAGGAGTAAACGATAACTGAAGTCCACAATTATATGCACTGTAGCTTTAAGGAGTAAACGGTAACTGAAGCAGCAAGAGTCCTTTAGTAGCAATAATCAATTAGGTGATAAGAAGTTACAATTAACTGTTCCACAGGCTTTAACTGAAGTAAGATAGATGCAGCTAACTGAGACAAGTATGAGTTGAAGTTAGCTGTAACGGTTGGCTTTAACGAAGGACTTTGGAGACAGGAAATAACAGTTTGAGATGTAACGCTTATCACAGAGGTTTTACTTAGCTTCCGGCACATAGAACACTGGTTCCCGAGATTTCCTCAGAGGCGGTTTATCCTGCATGGATAGAGGTCAGCTTCAGCCGTGGTTGAGGAAAGGTGAAGGGAACTTGAAGTCTTCCAGTCCGGTCCGGTAACAGCAGGCTTTCACAACGATGTTGCAGCCGGTTCGTGAGTACGGAACGTAGTTCATTAATCCAGCGTCGATCAGCTGGTGCGGTCAGATTAAATAGGGAGACCGGGTCATGAAGAGGTGTGGCTAAGCTCCGTGGAACCAGGAATTAAGGGGATATCATAATTAAGGCATGACACTCCCAAGCGTCATGTATCTGATGGAGATGGTGTTGGAGGGAAACTCAAAGGATGCAGCTATAAGAAAACACATACTCTATGCTAATCTCGCTCTAATTTATGCTTTCATCTTTCAAGTAAATCCATACCCCCTAACAGCAGTGTCCAGTGAAGCAGGAAGTCAAAGGGCGGGGTAAAAGGGTGGGCCACTGATGCGAATCACGTGACCAGAACTGCCAAAAGGGGCGAACATGTCCAAAAAGGGGACATGTCTGTCCAAAGAATTGGAAGTCCAGCCTGGCATCAGTGTCTCTATGTATCACAGTGTCAGTGTCCACATGTCGCCCAGTCCCCTAGTCTCCCGGTGTCTCAGTATCCTCATTTCTCCCCATGTCCCCATGTTTTCTGTGTCACTAGGATACTAGGGGACACTGGGACATATAGGGGCACTGAGACACTTAGGGACAATGGGAGACATGGGGGGACTTGTGGATACAGACATGGGGACACTGGGATACATGGGGGCACTGGGACATTTGGGGACACTGGGAGAAATGGGACACAGACACTAGGGACACAGACACTGGGAGACATGGGGACACAGATATTTGGGGACACTGGGAGATATGGGGGCACTTGTGGACATGGACATGTGGACACTGGGAGACATAGGGACACTGGGGACACTGGCTGGGAGACATGTGGACACTGGGCGATTTGGGGACACTGGGAGACATGGGGATACTGAGACACTAGAGACACTGAGACACTAGGGTCACAGAGACATGGGGACACAGACACTGGGAGACTAGGGGACACTGGGAGCATGGAGACACTGGCTGGGAGACACTGGGAGACATGGGGACACAGAAATTTGGGGACACTGGGAGACATGGGGACACTGGGAGCCATGGGGACATTGAGAGACTAGGGACACTGAGAGACTAGGGGACACAGGGAGCCATGAGGACACTGGCTGGGAGACATGGGAACACTGGGAGACATGGAGACACTGTGTCCCTAGTATCTCTGTGTCCCAATGTGTCTCCCAATGTCCCTATGTTTCTCCACATCCCCATATCTCAGTGTCGCCAAGTGTCTCAGTTTCCCCAAGTGTCTCAGTGTCCCCTGGTTTCTCAGTGTCCTCATGTGTCCCCATGTCTCCCTGCTGCCTTTCCCCTCATCCCTCGCTGAAGGCTGTCTCTGCAGGCTGGGAGCTGCTGTCTGAACTCTCTGCGCTGTGTAGCTGCTCCCCCGCAGATCAGTGAGTAGAGAGACGCAGGGAGGGATATGCTGGAATTTCCTATCCCTGCCTCTCTCCACACACAGTGACCACTACTGGCTGGTGCTGGTATTGCAGAGTAATCTCAGTTTATACTGAGAAAAATATCTGCATTTGTATTGCCAGTATTACTGCAATACCTGCATGGGCAGGCAGCCTCAAATACAGTCTATGCTGGTAAAATACCAGTCAGGTGGCAAACCTAAGAATAGTGTGTAAATGGGCATATTTCATGGGCCTGGGTCTGGAGCTGCAGCTCTATCAGCCCCTATGTTAATCCGGCCCTGATTACAACACAGTGTGGTTCCTTTTAGAAGTTCTTATCTCCAGCTTTGTTGATTGAACTTTACAAATGCACAGGAGGGCTATTAACAGAGCAGGAGATAAGACATTCTAAATTAAAGGGACACTATAGGCACCCAGACCACTTCCTCTCATGGAAATGACCTTGGTGCAGTGTCCCTGTCTCCTTAACCCTGCAATGTAAAACATTGCATTTTCAGAGGAACTACAATGTTTACATTCAGGCGCTTCTTGGTCTGTAATGGATTTTTACTCTAAGAAATGGCATTGTACATGCTCCTGCTTTGCATGATGACATTTAACGTCTTCAAATACCTCATTGGAAGGCATGGATTCAAGGCTTTCCTATAGGGAAGCTCTAATGCTCACCTGCAGAATATGGCAGTCAAACTTAAAGGAATACTATAGGGTCAGGAACACAAACTTGTATTCCTGACCCTATAATGTTAAAATCATCATCTAGCCCCAGGGGCTCCCTTGCCTCCCTAAATATAGTAAAATATTACTTGTATTCAAGTCTGCAGCTGCCTCTGCCCCTGATCTGCCTGCTTGGCTGACAACATCAGAAGTGGTGGTCTGAGCCACTCACAATGCTCCCCCATAGGATTGGCTAATAAGTCAATGAGGCAGATGAGGGGCAGAGCCAGCACAAGTCAAACACAGTCCTGGCCAAGGAATCTCTATGAGGAAAGTTTAGTGTCTGCATGCAGAGGGTGGAGACACTGAATGGCAGTACTGCACACTGTGCAGCACTGCCCCAGGAAGGACCTTTAGCAACCATCTGAGGAGTGGCCAGTGGAGATATCACAAGAGAGTAATATAAACGCTGCAATTTCTCTGAAAATACAGTGTTTACTGCAAAATGCCTGAAAATAATGATTCTACTCACTAGAACAGGGGTCCTCAAACTCCGGCCCCCCAGATGTTGCTGAACTACAACTCCCATGATTCTTTGAATTACATAGGTTGCCAGAGAATCATGGGAGTTGTAGTTCAGCAACATCTGGGGGGCCGGAGTTTGAGGACCCCTGCACTAGAACATATGCAATAAGCTGTAGTTGTTCTGGTGACTATAGTGTTACTTTATAAAAACAATTTATTTGTAGTGTTTTTAGCAGAAACTGTAAGCTTCTGGTCTCATCAGTTGGTAACTGTTTACTTGTATTACTCTCTCACATGAAATCTCTTTCTAGCCTGGCTTCTGTACAAGAGTTACACAAGAGTGACATCTACTGGTACATAATGCGATTGTTGGTTTAGTTGCTAGTGGGTGTGCAATGCATTTTAAAGGGGTAGCTCTTTCACAAAAGTTTAACCTGACTGCTCTATAGATCTCAATTAATTAAGAACGCCCAATGTAAATGTTTTCCTTTAGAAACTCACAGCATACTGTTTTACCTTACAGCTGTGGATTATGTACCACTACCAGAGGACATAGTTTTAAATTAGAGGGGCAATGGTTTAAAAATATCAGGAAGTATTACTTTACTGAGAGGTAGTGGATGCATGGAAAAGCCTACCAGCTGAAGTGGTTGAGGTTAACACAGTGAAGGAGTTTAAGCATATGTGGGATAGGCATAAGGCCAAGGATTAATGAAAGTATTTAGAAAATTGGGCAGACTAGATGGGCCGAATGGTTCTTATCCACCGTCACATTCTATGTTTCTGGTTAGTGATTTGTAACTGAGTCTCTCAATCTATACATACACCAACTGTTTCCACTTTACATACCATTTCAGCATGTGGTTTATGTTGATGACAGTATAGATTATAATTTTAAATGGCAGTCAAGAAAATTAGGGTGATTTATGCAAAACATCATTGTTAGTCTGACACATATAGCATACATAATTAACATTATAGAGAGTAAAAAGTAAACAGAGACCCTCCACTGTAGAAACAGGGAAGAAATTGGAAGATTGTTGAGCACAACTAACTATGTCAGACAAGTCACTATACTTGTTTTTACAGAAAAACCCGAAGCATACAAAGATCTAGGCATTCTTGATCACCATATGCAAATGAGGATATCCCAAATTATCTGTCATTAGCAGAAAAGGGAGATGGACGTTAAGGAGGTATGACAGACCTTGATGAAGGTGGATCTTCAACAGAGCTGGTATCAGTAGAGGGTGGCTAATGTGTTGGGTTGGTATTAATAATGGGGAGATAGTATGCAGAGAGGTATGCTGGCATTCATTCAATATAAGATGAGTGGGAAAAAGGACATGGTATCAAGGGAGTGCCCTGGCATGTAGGGAGGGTTGTGATCACAAAAGGAAGAGAATTGCATGGATGAAATATGGTATCTGACATGATGGGCGGGTGGAAGAAGGCATGAATGGAGGGACTGGCATGAATTCAGATGGACAGCCATGACTGGAATAGCTGCTAGCAAGAATGGTGAGATAATGCCAGTAAGCAGATTGTGAAGTGGCATCTCATTTGATGTGAGTTGGCACAGAAGGTGGAAGGAACTGGTATGCCATGGAGTGTTGAAGCTGGCATTGAGGCACGGGCCTAGTGTAAGTGTAAATTAGGAGCTGGTATGAGAGGAGTGGTATGAGGAAGTATAAGAGTGCGTTGGAGGTCGCAGTGGGAGAATCATGCAAGATGGGTGGGGGGGGGGGGGGGTCTGTTATGAATGGAGTGGAGCTAGCATGATTTGAGATGGGCATGCATTAAAGAAGGATGGAAGAATTCATGTAGTGTGGGTGCTGGCATGGATTAAGAAGGAGTGTAAATGAATAGGCCACTGAAAAATATTAAAGGGGTGTCTAGAAGGATGGGGGAGGTGTTTCACTAAGAGTGAACAAGAATTTTGAATATTGGAAGAAATTTCCTTTGCAGTATTACTCAGAAGGCTTGGTTTTGGCATACAAAGTGTGAGCGACTAATTGGAAAAATATATTCATTTTCATTTATACACTTGCATGGTTTATGTAATGACGTCTGTGTTTCGTTTAGCAGAATTACGTCTATGTATTTTACAATCGAATAACAGAAAGAGAATAAGTGTTAGCATTGAGAACTGAACTGACTGTAATAGCAATATCAGGAAAACCGTATATCCTGTATATAATCATAATGTAAGTATATTCAAATACTATTGCTTAGAATATAAGGTTATGTTATTACTAGTAACTGTATTGTATAAGATGCATTACCTATATTCTATGTTCTATATACTATGTTACGTTATACTACATTGTTACATTGAGACTCCTACTAAAAATATAGTATCAGAATATAGATACTCGTTCTCATACAATACAGTTACATAACAAAACACTGATTTGGTTATTTATTCTCTTTCTGCTAGTAATTATCGTATCTGGCACTGTACCAAAATCTCACAAAAATGCTTATTTGAGCTGCAATAAATTTTCCACACTGCCTCCCATTATAATAGGGGTGCCCTTGATTTATTCAGTAGCAAAGCTATACAGCACACATATATATTGTTCATAATTGATGCTTCTCCTTTAAAGACAGGTTTATGGACCACACACAAGAAATGTAGTAGCTAAAAATGATAAATCTTCAGCAGTCAGGCATACGAAATGACTTCACAACCCCAGTTCTGTGGCCATTCAGCTGCTGAAAGATTAAATCATTAGCAAAAGACAGATTTAGAACTCTGTCCAAAGACATTGCATTGGCTTTTCAAACTTTAAGCATTAGGAACGGTAGTATATTAGGTGGATGTCTTTTCTTCTAGGAAATGTATCAGACAATCAGGATACCAACCAATGGGTGTTCTTTTGTTCTTTGAAAGGGAATAGTCACGTCTCTGGGAAAAATACAACAGTAAGATATTAAACTTCACCTATAACATGTGTTAGTCATTTTTTTTTTTTTTCATGTGATGCACTTTTTCCATTTATATGTATAATAAACATTTAAAATTTACCCCAGAATGAAGATCTATCTTGGCATAGCTAGAGCACATCAGAAGATGTGAGACAGAATGTTCCAGCATTGAGGTAAATACTGTGATGTGGATAAAAATTTAAAAAGGGACATATTAAATCATGGCTAGTGACTATTCCTTATTGTAATATCCTGCTGTTGTTTCTGGCATGTTTCTAAAAAATAGTGTTTTAATACTTTTTGATCTTTAGGGCGCATTCTGATTAGTATGTATGATATGTAACAAATCACAAAGGCCCGTCTGGTGGCAGAGATTGAGAAAGTGGTGCTCACAGAGCCCTTTCTAGCATTGATGGTCCATTCCAGTCCCTTTCACTTCTGTTGCCCTGCATTTTTCTGCCAATTCTGCATTGCAGCATGCAAATTTAAGTAAAATATATATATATATATATATATATATATACATAAAAAAAATCTGTCAAACCCCCAACCAGCCTGATCAATGTCACTCCTTTAAAAGAGCACCCAAAGCACCATAACCACTACAATTCCCTGCAGTTCTTCAGGAGTCAGGCATGCACACCATTGTAGATAGTCAAACTGTTATTTAAACATTTTGACTTCTTACATTGGGTCCCTTCTAAGCTTGGATCTTCCATTATCTCCTCATGAGCTATGACTTGCAGTGCAAGGTGTGACAGATCCCCCTACCCCTGAATTATCATACTGTTAATTTCTGCTTATTTGTTACACTGGGTAGTTCGGTATATGGGATTCACTGAACATCTGAGACCCATCTGGTTCGTATACCGAACTACCGAGCAGCCAGACCACCCAGGGGAGGCGTGTGCTGCTCATTGACCCTTTTCACCCTTGTTCGCACCTCAGTAACTGCAATTATCTCACCATTCTGAGTGGTCAACTGGGTGGTCGTCGTTTTTATGGGCGAACACGAGATGGTGGCCATCTTTAGCTGCAAATGCATACAGCGTGTTTGGTCGTTGAGTGTATGGAACTCAAATTGGACACTCGACTGCGCGAACACCGCTAGAACTTCAACTTCCATCAAAATTTGGTAAAATGGGTGAGAATTGAATGGCATTTGGTGGGAACAATCTCCCGAACAGGGGACATACACAGAACATACCCACGAACCGTTAAGTTTAGTACTTTTGTTGTATTTTGTACTCCTGAAAGAGACCGACCGCTCAGCCTGATTTCATGAAACTCTTTTGGGCAGGAGCCCCGTGTGGGGTCGGTCAAACTATGACTTACATGGAAATCCCAAACCCCTGAACCGATCTGGGTGATCTTTGGATATGTTGGTCCCCCAGATCGGGACTGTCAGGGGATGAGATTTTTGTAGGTTTAGTATGTGTTGGGGGGGGGGGGTGTTCTTTTAAGATATTATAAAATGTATATTTTCTGTGCATGGAGATAATTGAATTTAGTACAGTGCCTGACTCAATTATCTCTCATGAACAAAGGAGGGATTACCCTGTTTTGTGTAGGAGTGTCCTGGACCTGAGAGCCAATGTAAGTACAGTGTGTATTTTGTCATAGTCCCCTCTCCGGTCCAGTGTGGAAGTCCCCTGGAATATATCAGAGAAAACCCCTTGCATGGGGACTTGCACCAATAAATCAGTTCCTGCTTACCCTCAACATAGAGTCTCATCTCATGTTTGTAGGGAACAGCTATAACAGCTATACCATGATTCGGATTGTCGTGCTTGGGATTATTGCAGCATCACTCTGAATAGGGGGAGAGAACATCTCTGGTGGCGAAACCTCTCATCTTCTCAGGGTGGCCGCCACACAAGGCTTTGCTCAACCAATCATTCTCAGCCAATTAACTTATTTTTGCACTGCAGGAAGCATGTGGGCCCTGGTGCAGTAACATCGGCTGCACCGCTTGTAGTTCCACCAGTGACTGCATTTCAGGAGAGCATTAGAAGTGAAGGCAGGAAGCAGCCCCTGATGGACATTAGATAAAAGTCAGAATGTTGAAAAATGTTTACAACGAAAGGATGCCAGGAAACTCATTTCACCATAACCACTACAGAATGCTTTAGTGGTTATGGTGCCTGGAGTGTTCATTTAAAATGTACGAGCTTCATAGTGCCATTGATGCTAAAAACTTCATCCTTGCTTTAGCTTTTTATGGACAAGATTGTGATGTTAACAAATGTGGTTTTTAAGGGGTTAAAAAACCATAAGCATTGACGCACTAGACAATTTGTTTCAAGGATATAAACAAATCAATTACTGGTTATCTGGCAGTGAATAGTCTTGTGCTATTAATTTGTATTCTAATTACAACAATAATTATATAGAATCTGACTAGTTTCTTATCTGGAAGTAAACAGGTCTGTGCACTAGTGGCCACTCCTACACTCTGGTCCTAAGAAATCAGATCAGGAAGTGACTTTCCTAGAGTCAGTTGAAAGTCAGTATTGCTGAACTCTGATAGAGGGAGAATGGGTGTAGGGATTGTACTGCTCATTGCTTTAATAGCACTATTTTTTCTGCTAGGTTTATTGCTAATTGCAGGAGTTATTCATTTTGAATTCTCCAATTCAGACGTTCCCCCTGGGGTGGCAAACCCTCGGAAACTACATACGACTCATTGTATAACCATCGCGATTGCTGTAGTGGTAAGTACATCCTTAATTTCTTTATTTTTTCATTGCATTATACTTGTAAAGATTTGATATTTGTTATATGTAATTGATTGTTTATACTATTTATTGAATCGTTACAAAGAATGCTAAAAGGGTGACTCCAAACATCATAACTACTACAGCTCATTGGTTATTGGTTGTGATGGTAAAAGTACCCTGGTCCCAGGGCAGGCCCATCCATTGGCAGCAGTGGGGCCACGGCTCCAGGCGGCACTTTTACTGTACACTGTAAAGCACCTGCTGTGGAGCATGGGACGTCAATGCATATATATATGGAGCGATTACCGCTACATATATATGCTGTTCTGGGTCCCTCACTTCCTTGTCCTGTGGAGAGGGGGGCCCAGAAGTGTGATGTTTCCCTCTTGCAGCTTCCTGTCATCTCCACTGTGAGAGCGTTGCCGCGTGGAGCGTTCCCAGAGCAACCCTCTGCAACGCTCACTCGGCTCGAAAGAAAATTATAGAAAAATGCAAGAGGGAAACATCAAACTTTTGGCCCCCTCTCCACAGGACACAGCAAAATGTGCCACTGGACCACTATGGACACTAATGTCCCCCCTCCCTGACCACAGGTAAGAAGCTGGGAGGGGGGAATACACTTAATCATAAAAAAAAAAAAAAAATCACCCCTCACAAGACACTGCATCCACTACATGCACTACACACATCACTGCATCCACTACACACACACACACACTACATGCACTACACACAGACACTGCATCCACTACACAGACACTGCATCCACTACACAGACACTGCATCCACTACACACACTACATGCACTACACACAGACACTGCATCCACTACCCACACTACATGCACTACACACAGACACTGCATCCATCACACACTACATGCACTACGCACAGACACTGCATCCACTATACACACTACATGCACTACACACATACACTGCATCCATCACACACTACATGCACTACACACAGACACTGCATCCACTACCCACACTACATGCACTACACACAGACACTGCATCCACCACACACTACATGCACTGCGCACAGACACTGCATCCACCACACACTACATGCACTGCGCACAGACACTGCATCCACCACACACTACATGCACTGCGCACAGATGGTGGTTTTAACACTATAGGGTCAGGAATACATGTTTGGGTTCCTGACCCTATAGTGATCCTTTAACCGATTAAAACTCAGCCAATCACAATCTTAGATTATATCTCTGGCAATCTAATGATTCTCAATAGTGCAAAGTCCCCCATGCATGGCAGTCTCTGCACTACGCCGATCAAAGACTCATCTTAGAGACACAGTATACCATTGCTTTACTATGGGGAGAATTCTGCATCTTACCAATATATTGTAAAATTAAAGGGATTCTATAATGTTAGGAATACAAATCTGTATTCCTAACACTATAGTGCCATCTGGTCCCTTGTGGCACACCCCTCAGGCTTATAAAGGGTTAAAAAAAACTTTATTTATTAAAGACATCTAGGTCTGCCTCCTCAGACGTCACCCAACATTGTGGCCTAATGCAATCGGAAATGAAATCGGCAAGGAGACGGGATGGGGGCAGGGCCAGATGCCGTTTTGGCCAATCAGCACCACCTCATAGAGATGCATTGAATCAATGCATCTCTATGAGGAACATTTAGCATCTCGATTCAGAGCGTGGAGACGCTGAACAGCAGTTCTGTCTACTGTGCAGCACTGCCCCAGGAAGCATGAAAAGGCAGTGTTGGCATGAAAATCCCTGAAGGCAAAGATTATACTCACCAGAACTACATGAAGCTGTAGTTGTTCTGGTGACTATAGTGTCCCTTTAATTTAATCTATACATTTTGATAGCCAAACTGCTTAGACACAGACCTATTTAGTATTTACATATATTAAATTGTACAATTTGGTCTTTAGTATTAAAGTGCTGAACTCCTCTGTGCTTGCAAGAGGTCTGTGTGTGATGTTGAACTCCAATCCATACATTTGCTGCAATTTTGCAAGCTCAGCGTGTAGGCTGCATTTAGAGAACACATGAATAGCAAAGTTTGTGTTCTTTAGGAATCCTGTGATGATACATTATTATTATCTGTTAATCATAAAGTGTTGCTGGTGCAGTACAAAGGTAAAAGATCAGATGTCAAAATGCTACATATACAATAAAAAACTAGAAACTGTTTAAACTGTTGACACAGTATTTTAACTTGAATGTGAATGTATTTTTCTTTTTTCATTGATACGGTGTGCTAGATTTTTTCTATCAAAAATAGAACAGAAAAATTGCGATAACTTAATATTGCTTGTTAACTTTATTGCTCCTTCGGGAGCCCTACCCATCATATTTATTTTTTAAAATGATTATTATTTTTTATTTTTAGTACACATTCAAGGAGGTATTTCATCTTTTAGATAATTAGAATTAAAAAATACAGAGTGAGGTTGAAGTATTATCTTGATAGAACACAATACAAAAATTCAGCTCCAAATGGCATCATTGTTGAATTGCATTTGCCGCCTGCACTTGTTTGGTATTGCAGAATTATAGCTTGTTTGGGTTCTTCTGGCTTCTAAGTATCCATAGATCCATAAATTTCCTCAGTGCAAATTTTAAGCTGAGATATGGCGCAATGACCTGTTACCCGTCCAAAATCAGATTTTCTGCAAATATATATGTTAAACCTTGGTTTGCTTTTTCACTTTTAAACCAATCTCGTTTGCCCCCATCTTTTGACTGGCCTCAACTTTCTTTGATTACCTGTTGGTTCCCAGAGGCAACTCAGTTAACGGCCAGTGGCTGCTCTCTATAATTAAAAACTAACTATTACCGCTAATAAAATACAAGGGGTACCTGGTATAAGCTCCAGATGACGATGACTGGCTTTAATGAAATCAAGTCCTATGTTGTCTTTTTTTTAACATTCTTTATTAAGAACTCACTTCACTTGTGAGCATGCAAGCATAAATAGTAAAGTTATACACATAACATAGTGAGCAGAACGGTAGTATGAAAAAGTAGAAATTAAAGTGAGGGTTTTAGATATGGTAAGTCCTATGTTTTTATGTTGCTCATTATTGTGAAGGGGTTGTGCATATAAAAGGAAGGGATATGAGTGTAAAGGGAAAAGCAATTTAGCAACATCTATAAACGACGTTGAGAACACCTGCAACAGGTATTACTAATCCTTGGCTCACCCCTAAGTTTCAATACAAACGGATCTAATCTCATCAAACCAGAATTGCTGATGACTTAATCCAGTTGGAAAATGTCCAGTGCAAATTGCATTGAACTCCCAAACTAGGGCGATTCCAAATTACGTTTCTTCCTCAAGCTGGGCCGAGTTTGATTTGATTTACATTTTGTCTTCCCCAGATGTTTCCCACAATGAGTAAAACTCTAAATTCAGATCTTCTGGACTCACAGAAGCTCCAATCATAATTTGTTAGAGGATTCATACCAATACTTCCTATTCCTGCAAGTACTGTGAGGGAACGTGTAACTAGTGAAAAGTTTGTGATAAATGTGTACTTGGTTAAACTAAATAAAAAAAGGAATTTTAGTGTGTAGTTGGAAGACAAACATTCCCAATAGGTTTTGTTAGACAATGCTAGCGTCCAAGACACATTTTAATGTATTAAAAAGAACTACTGGCAGCTCGGTAATAATCCGTAGAAATAGTTTTTTTTCTTCAATATAAGATTTATTGGAGATTTTACAGTAACACACAGATGGCAGTAATGCCAAGACGGTGTTATGTTCTTTCAGGAATAACAGACACAGAGTCAATGTAGCATAGAAGTGCAATCATTTAAGCAAGTGAAAAATGAGAAAGAAGAGGAATGGGAAGAAGCGACAGGAGTGAATATGGGTATGGGAAGAGTACAACATTATAGAGGGGAGCAGATTAATAGTTGATTAATATGAAGGACATAGAAAGAAAAACGGTGGAAAAGGTAAAGATAGAAAGAGAGGTATTATTGGGGAAACCGCTGTGCTCAGAACAGAGCCCACTTGAGCCATAAAATAATTTGAAATAAATATGTAAATAAATGCAATTGTTGCAACATGCTTCAGTAGTTAATTTTCTGTAGCCCTACATTTTCTCACCTGTTTTAAGTCAGCTGCTTCACACTAGTAATAGAATAGATATTTTAAAGCACTAAATGGGCCAAATCTGCAACACATGTGTGTGTGTGTGTGTCCCTTCTACAACTCCAAGCTAGCAAATTAGGTGGACAGCACTAAGAATTATTATAATAAAATCATACATACAAAGGTAGCAGCAGATTTCGCAATTATGTTTCTTACTCTTAAAAAAAAGGAAATAAAAGTACAATGGTAGTGCAGTATGTTATGAATAATATGGTGATAAAGATATATTCCAAAGGGGCACTCACGTTTTCCAGAGCTTAAAAAGCTCTATTTTAGGAGCCTGGACGGAACAATCCCTGTCTAAGGATTTCTTTTTGCTGGTATCAGATTCCCAAGGTAGTGCGGTTCATCATATGAAAAAAATGAAGGATGTATACCAATGGTACAGTACTTATGTAAAAGTAGGATAAGTAAATAATATTAGACCTACTTACATTGGCTAGAGCAATGACCTGCTCTAGTGTATGGAGCTTTAGGTGGAACAATCCCCACCTAGGGATATATGTAGATCCGGAACAGCAGGGTGAAGGTGAGAGTATAAGGAGCTCAAGAGTGACTGGGTATTAAAAAGGAATCTTTATTAATAAACAGAATTTATAAAACTATTTAAAAGTGAACTATATAGTAAAAAGAACTATACATAAAACCAGTCCTTGTAGGCAATTCTTAATCTCCACTTGACATGTTTCGCTTTGTTCAGATTGTTCCATCCAGGCTCCTAAAATGGAAGTTTTTAAGCGCTGGAAAACATGAGTGCCCCTTTGGAATATATCTTTATCACCATATTATTCATAACATACTGCACTATCATTGTACTTTTATTTCCTTTTTTTTAAGAGTAAGAAACATAATTGCGAAATCTGCTGCTACCTTTGTATGTATGATTTTTTAATAATAATTCTTAGCGCTGTCCACCTAATTTACTAGCTTGCTTTGTTCTATTGTTCACAAGGTAAAAGGAACTCCTTGTTGGTGAATAGCTGCTTTATTGGATAGAGAGCACTTATCACTTTTTTCACCTTCTACAACTCCAGGCTGCCACCTTGCTTGTATACACACAGATCATACATTAATGATTAATCTCATTAGAGCAGTCATTAACTTGCTAGAATAGAACCTGCCAAAAATTGAGTACGTTGTCCCTGCAGTTGATTTATGCAATGTGTGTATGTATCATATACTATAACTAAACCTCCATTTTTAAAAAAACAAACATTTTTAAATTTATTTTATATTTTTATAATGTGGTCTTTAAGGTCTGTCTGAAATTTAGGGTGCTGTATTCTCCACTTATTGGTCCAGTAGCACCCTTTGGTCTAGTTGCGCCTTAGTGCAAATTTTTATCTTATATATTTAAGAGAGCTGTTACTACTGGTCAAGTCACTGAGCCAATAGGGAGTAGTCAAATTACCTCTAAATTTCCATCTGATATTTCCTGTCCACTTCCGTGCATTTCCAGTTTACTTCCATCCTGCCCTGTATCATCACAAGTGTTATTAGGAATAAAGTTCTTCACTTGGAGAATGCATTGCAAACCGCCGGCTGCTTCTGGGCAACTTGTGGGATTTAGGGGGAATATTCAGCCAGAGTACGCTCAATTATTAAATGATTGGGTAATGCTGCAGTACAAGTTTCTTAACAAGAAATACCTGCTTCTCACCGTGGATGTAGCTGGGGCAAAGTACTCAGAGAAAATCTGAAATATTTGTGGCTCATTAAGAACACTTGTTTTAAATTGGTTGATAAGCACTGTAAATATGTACATTAACCTAGATAAACTGTGCCTAAGTAACAAATATAGCTGGAGGGGAAGTGGGGAGGGGATGATGGTAGAGGTTGGGTTTTTTTATGATTTTTTTTTATTTTTTTTTAAGTGTAGGGTGGGTGGCATTTCCTGCTAAAATATGCAAAATACAAAAATTACCACATTTTCTAGAAATTGTATTAGACCGTTAGATCATGAATTTTCTGCACGTGAAAATAAAACTTGGTAAATTACCAAAACATTCTAAAATTCATGCTAATTCATGTTAAAATGAATTTTATTGATTTATTGTTAAAGAAATATAGAAAAACAATGTACCTTCTACCATCAGCACAATTCCCTCCTACACAAGATCATAATAGCAGTTAAAATCACATTTGCTAAATTATGGTTTGTGAGAATTTCTGCTGAAACAAAACATGTGAAAATGTATATTCAGCATTTTTCACCCAACCTCCCCTATTGCAAACAGACCAGTTTTTCAGGCTAGTCAGCCGCATTGCTAACCCTGTGACCCCTACATCTGAACACTATGTAACAGGAGTGGTAGAAAATCTCTAATTTTATTCTGAATAAATTTATTTATAATCTGTACTACGTACAAATGTGTGTACATAATAAAAATAATATTCTGACGATTTGCAGGGAACAGTAAAAAGCCTCGGCCACTTCCTACTACCCCCGCTACAATCCACCCCTCACCTCCTACACTACCCCTACAATTTAAAACAATACCCCTTCTATTCTAAGCCATTATCCCACTACAATCAAGCATTACTCTCACTATCTTAACCTTCACTACAATCCGATCGGCAGCATCCATACATTAGGTCAGATTATGTCAATCACCATTATTCTCTGTCTGGTTATGGGGAGGTTGGAGGGGCAATTGATTATCACTGGCTATGTTGATGCTTGTGAGTGGAATTTGCAGCAGTATTGTTTTGCAAGTGAGGGGTATATTTTTAAAGGTGCTAATAGCTGGGTGTTTGTATGTTGGCTTATGCATTTGCCACTGTCAGGATTACTCAGAATTCAAAGTAAAATTAAAATGTAGATCAAATAGCCAAAATGGAAGCATAATTGTTTTGGGGGAATTTCCAAAACAATTAAGCTATTTTGGTCCTATATTTGAAATTCCCATTGAATTCCTGACAGTTCTCATATTATTAAAAGAAAACCCTGACTGTATTTGTTTATTAAACATGTGCTTGTCTCACCATGATTACCTATGATGTATTAATACCTCCCAGCACAGGGAGATATGAAAGTAGGACGAGCTCACATAAGGGGAGTACCAGTGACGCCATTTATTTTGCTGACAACGTCCAAAGTTTGCAGTCCCATCCACGTACACTCAAGGCAGCACATGTGCATAACACTTTTTTTTTTTTTTTTCAAAATTCTTTATTTTCAAAGTTTTCAACTGTTAATGCAGGATACAGAATGAAAAAAAAGGGGGGGGGGGGTACAAGTACAATCCTTATTTTCAAAGTTTTCAACTGTTATTGCAGGATACAGTATAAGGAAGGGGAGGGGTACAAGTACTGTCCTTATATTCAGGTGAGTTACGGTTTGGCATTTCCGGATTGGGGATAAGGAGACTGAGATAGTTGTGGTTGGTGTATCGGATGTCATTAGCGATAGTCTTCCGCGGAGACGTTGGCTGTTGTTCTCCGGAATGTTCAGGAGGTGGGCTGTAAGTCAGTGGGCGTGTATATGGGCTAGTACCTTGTACATCTAGGGGGGATTACAGGGACGGGTAGGGTGGTGGGAAGGCGGGGGGGGGGGTTGCGCTTACGTTCGTAGGTCTCTATGGTCTCCATGAGGCCCGTTCCTCACGTCATGGCGCGGAGTTGGTTCAGTGGATAGGCCTTGATCTGTCTAAGTCAGTGCTCTGTGGTGGGCGCTTCGGGTCAGGAGCCTGCTTGGGGGGGTGAGGGTTTCGTGGTGAGAGTTAGGGAGGGAGGGGGGTGGGGTGTTAGCCCTTTGTGGGTTTCGGGTGGTGAGGGGTCGGTGTTGTGGGGGGGGTCGTGTTGCCGTTGATTCCGATTGAGAGTCGGTAGCTGTGTGAGGGGGGGGTTGAGGTGTTAGTATGGAGTGGGGCTACTATTGATGGTACATTTACCAGTGGTCTGGTGAAGGCGTGTGGGGGTTAGGGAAGGTCTGGGCAGTGATATCTTGGAGGGGTTGTGGGGGAGGGGATCGGGGCGATTGTCTTCCGGAATTGGGAGAATTTTTAAGGGTGGGTATAAACAGGGCCGGATTAACATAGGGGCTGATGGAGCTGCAGCTCCAGGCCCAGGCCCATGGAATAGGCCCATTTAAAAAAAATAAATTAAAAAAAAAATTTATTTTTTTTTTTTACTTTTTTTTTTTGTTTTGTTTTTTACACACACTACTCTTAGGTTTGCCACCTGACTGGTATTTTAATGGCACAGCTGGTATTTGAGGCTGCCTGGCACAGCCGGTATTGCAGTAATACCGGCAATACAAATGCAGGTAATTTTCTTAGTATAAACGGACATTACTCTGCAATGCCAGCACCGGCCAGTAGGGGTCACTGTGTGTGGAGAGAGGCAGGGATAGGAAGTTACAGCATATCCCTGCCTCTCTCTACTACTCACTGATCCGTGGGGGAGCAGCTACACAGCACAGAGAGTCCAGACAGCAGCTCTACAGCTCAGGTAAGTGAGGGATAGGGTGAAAGGCTGCAGGGAGACATGGGGACACTGAGACACTAGAGGGCACATGGGGACACATACACTAGGGGACACTGGGAGACCTGGGGACACTGGGAGACCTGGGGACACAGATACTTGGGGACACTGGAAAACATGGTGACACTGAGACACTAGGGGGCACTGTGAGACATGGGGACGCTGATACACATGGGGACAGTGTGAGACATAGGGACATGGGGACACGGAGATTCTAGGGACACAGTGTCCCCATGTCCCCCAGCCAGTGTCCCCATGGCTCTGTTTCCCCTAGCTTCCCAATGTATGTGTCCCCATATCTCTGTGTCCCTATTGACTCAGTCCCTATGTCTCCCAGTGTCCACAAGTCTCCCAGTGTCGGTGTCCACAAGTCTCCCAGTGTCCACAAGTCTCCCAGTGTCCACAAGTCTCCCAGTGTCCACAAGTCTCCCAGTGTCGGTGTCCCCATGTCTCTCAGTGTCCACATGTCTTCAAGTGTCCCCATGTCTCCCATGTCTATGTCCACAAGTGTCCCCATGTCTCCTAGTGTCCCCAAGTGTGTCTCCCAGCCAGTGTCCATAGTGTCTCAGTATCCCCTAGTCTCCCACTGTCTGTGTTCCCATGTCTCTCAGTGTCCCTAGTGTCTTAATTTGCCCCAAATGTTTCTGTGTCCCCATGTCTCTGTGTCCCCATGTCTCTGTGTCCCCATGTCTCTGTGTCCCCATGTCTCTGTGTCCCCATGTCTCTGAGTCCCCATGTCTCTGAGTCCCCATGTCTCTGAGTCCCCATGTCTCTGAGTCCCCATGTCTCTGTGTCCCCATGTCTCTGTGTCCCCATGTGCCCCCATGTGTCCCCAGGTCTCTGTGTCCCCAGGTGACTGTGTCCCCATGTCTCACTGTGTCCCCTAGTATCCTAGTGACACACTGAGACATGGGGACAATGGGAGAAATGGGGACACAGACACTGGAAGACTAGGGGACTGGGCTACATGGGGTACATAGGGACACTGAGACACTGGGTGACTTGCGAGACTGAGAGACACTGGGAGCAATTCCTCTATACAGCAGAATCAAACTGTGAGTAGTTTGTTGGTGATTTTACAGAATTTTCTCTCATGTCACTCCTTGTGATTTACATCATGTGATGTCACGCATAACTAATTAATTATACAAATGATTAAGGCTGGTATTTTTTTTCCAAGAAAGGTGGAAACCCTAACTACTCTTCATATACTCTTGCTTAAAGGAACACTATAGGGTCAGGAAAACAATCAGGTATTTCTGACCCTATAATGTAAAAACCACCATCTAGCCCCCCCTGGCCCCTTCTTGCCTCCCTAAATATAGTAAAATCTTACTTGTATTCTGTAGTCTGCAGCTGCTGGCTCTGCCTCTGAACTGACTCTGTCTGCTGACATCATCAGAAGTGGTGGTCTGAGCAAATTGCAATGCTTCCCTGTAGGATTGGCTGAGACTGTCAACTAGGCAGATCAGGGACAGAGCCAGCACAAGTCAAACATAGCCCTGGCCAATCAGCATCTCCTCATAAAGATAAATTGAATCAATGCATCTCTATGAGGAAAATTCAGTGTCTGCATGCAGAGGGTGGAGACACTGAATGGTAGTGCTGCACACTAGGCAGTACTGCCCCAGGAAGCACCTCTAGCCGCCATCTAAGGAGTGGCCAGTGGAGTTATTTTCTCTGAAAACACATTGTTTACTGCAAAAAGCCTAAAGGGAATGATTCTACTTACCAGAACAAATACAATAATCTGTAGTTGTTCTGGTGACTATAGTGTCCCTTTAAGTTTGTTTAAGAGGGATGTATGGCAACAAAACTTGTGTGGACTGGCTGACAATAAAATTAGGTAATTAGGTAATGCAGACTTTGGTTTCTCTAACACTGTGACATGTCCTCTTTCTTCTACACTCACTATATACACCTTTACTCTGTCCCAGACTATATACCAGGAATGTCTGCCTGCTAGTAAGAAGGTAAGGAGACAAGTGGACATGTGAGTGCTAGGGGACAGTCCTTAGAAAGCGTGGGGTAGGTGCATCATTTGATGCATTTATGTTAAGCTCTGGGTGCTGCCTGCATAGTATGCCTGCATAGTATGCCAGGCTGGCCTTCCAATTCTTTGGACAGACATGCCCCCTTTTTGGGCATGTTCACCCCTTTTGGCAGGTCTGGTCACGTGATTTGCGTCAGTGGCACACCCTTTTACCCTTCCCTTTGACTTCCTGCTTCACTGGACACTGCTGTTAGGGGTTCTGGATTTACTTGAAAGATGAAAGCATAAATTAGAGAGAGATTAGCATAGAGTATGTGTTTTCATATAGCTGCATCCTTTGAGTTTCCCTCCAACGCCATCTCCATCAGAATACATACACAACACATTGGGCAATTTTAGACGCTTGGGAGGTATGTTTTAGTGTTTTTGGTCGAGAAGATTCTGTAATTAGGCCCATCATAATTGTCAGCTCCAGGCCCTCTGGGCTCTTAATCTGGCCCTGGGTATAAATGACCCAGGGGTCCCATATTTTGTTGTGGTGGTGGGTTGTGTCGTGGAGTAGGGCCGATAGATTGTCCATCTCCCTGGCTTCCTCTATTTTCCTGATGGTTGTGTCCAGGGTGGGAATGTGTTTGTTGCCCCATTGTTCGGCGATTGTGCGACGAGTGGCTAAGGCGATCTTGGCGAGTAGTTTGTTTTGTGCCCTGAATAGGGGGGTATGGGGTTTGGATAGTAGCCAGATCCATGGGTCTAGTGGAATCTCAGTGTGTAGGAGAGCTGATGTAAGGTCTGCCACTTTTGTCCAGAGTTGTGTTATGTGGGGGCAATGCCACCAGGCGTGAATATAGGTACCCTGAGACCCGCAGCCCTTCCAGCATTCGTCAGTGGTCGAGCATTTAATCTGTTTCAACCTTAGGGGCGTCAGGTACCATCTGAGGAGCGTTTTATAGGCCTGTTCCCTATGGTTTACACATATAGTAAGGGAAGCAGTTGCCTCCCATATTGCCGACCAGTCTGATGGGTCATTGGGGGGGCCAATATCCCTTTCCCACGCCTTGGTGTAGTGCATAACACTTTTAAAGGGGGTAAATACCCTGACTAAATTCTACATCTTTTGTTTAGTTCATGCTATGCTGATCGGGGACAGTTCCTTGGTGTCCCCAGATGCAGCAACACCAGAGAACTAATCATGGTGGGACAGGGCCCCGAATCGGTACAGTCCCAATGAACTGTAGGAAGGTAAGGAGAATCTGTGGATATATGTATTTTGGTAAATACATATCTCCCAACTCCTGTGTCGGGATGCTGGTAGGAGGGGGTAGAAGGGGCAGGTCAGTGATGCAATTGACCTGCCTAAAAGGGGTAGACCCGACAGGAAAGGGAGCAGGCATAGCTATCTGGGGTATCACCGCTCAAACAGGGCAAGCACCGAATGACCCGGCTTTCATATCTTTGCAGGGGAAAATCAAGCATTTCATCAGAAATGTAATGTTAAACAATACAGCATATTCCTTTGTGCAAAATTAAAATAAAATTATAGCAGGTAAAGCTTCACTTCTTTCCTGTACAGTCCAATCCATTTTCATCACATACAAGTAACAAGGTACATTGAGTGATAGTAACATTCTGAAACACAGAGCTCAATAGACAATTGGTCTTTTAATTTTACTACTGGCTAAATGCCTTTCCCCCATGACTGAAGGAGTGCATTATATCATGTTTACTTTAGCTTATCAGAAAGATTTAGTAGAGAGTCACATTTCAGAATTGCTCATTTCTTGAGTTAAATGGGTAGTCTAAGCAAAGTAACTTCTATAGCTCAGCGTCTACAGGAGTAGCATCCATTTTTTGTAAAAGCTCTTGCACACCCCTTCTCAACCTGACTTTCACAATGTGAAATGTACACTGTTGCACTATTAAAGGGACAGTAAAGGTACCCAGACCATTGCATCTCAATGTATTTTGGTAAATATATATCTCCCAACTCCTGTGTCGGTATGCTGGTAGGAGGGGGTAGAAGGGGCAGGTCAGTGATGCAATTGACCTGCCTAAAAGGCCTGCCTATCATGGTGGTATACAAAAAAGCCTAGGCACATGCGACAGTTTCCTCAAAAGGCAGTCTTTATTACAGGAACCGTTTACAGCAATGCTTCTGCTCTCAAAATATAGTCTTTGTCAAGCCTGCTTAGACTTACTTGTATACCTATGTGGCATGAAGGTTTTGGGACAAAAATTGGGACTGTCCTTCCAGAATCGTGGCAGTTTGGAGGCATAGGTAAATATACCTTGTAACGGTACCCCCAGGCATAAACGGGTTAAACCGCCATTTAGTAGATCTTCCCCTTCCAGAGACACAGGCACAGCTACTGCAGAACCCCAAACTCCCGAACAGGATACCACGTAGCACTCCAAACTCCTGAACTGGAACCCCACGAATAGCTGCTAGCAGCTGAACAGGAAAAGCACCCAAGAGGCTTACACTCCTGGCAATCAGTCTCTAACAGCATACAGTAAATCCCCCCCAAGAACGAGACAAAGCTCTGTGTTGAGGGTCAAGCAGTGAACAGCCAGAGCTGTGGGTTTATTGTTCTTATATACACATTAGTACCAACCACAGGGTTTTGGAAAACAACCAATAAACACGTACAATACACTCAAACACTCCCACACAACATCCTCCCCTCTGCCTGTGATACAATTACTTTACACAATGGGTAATGTAATTATTACAGGCAGAGAAATATAGTTTTTCCACATTATTCATAACTTTAAAGGGATGCATTACATTCACATAAAACTTACATTTTTCAGAATCTGCATACTCCAAATACGAACATGTGTCAAAATCATCCACATTGGTCCATTGGTTCAAAAGATAGATCAAAGTCCTTTATGACCAAGGGAAGCATGGCTTTTCTGCCAAAAACCAGTTCCACAGAGTCTTCTATCCTGGAGATAATTGGGAAGTAATCCAATTATCTCCAAGGACAGAGGCAAAACTCCATTAAGCACATGGCAGTAAAAAGACAGTAAAATACAATAAAATACACAAGGTTAAATTTATTACATAAAATACAGACATGCAACATATCCCCAGATAGCTTAGGTCTGAGCACACATTATTACTGAATGGCGTTCAGACCACACACATACAGTTCAATTGCCATGGAGCCAAAGTCTTTCCCATAGTCTTTCATTATACGAATGGGCTCCATGGCATAGCTATCTGGGGTATCACCGCTCAAACAGGGCAAGCACCGAATGACCCGGCTTTCATGTCTTTGCAGGGGAAAATCAAGCATTTCATCAGAAATGTAATGTTAAACAATACAGCATATTCCTTTGTGCAAAATTAAAATAAAATTATAGCAGGTAAAGCTTCACTTCTTTCCTGTACAGTCCAATCCATTTTCATCACATACAAGTAACAAGGTACATTGAGTGATAGTAACATTCTGCAACACAGAGCTCAATAGACAATTGGTCTTTTAATTTTTACTACTGGCTAAATGCCTTTCCCCCATGACTGAAGGAGTGCATTATATCATGTTTACTTTAGCTTATCAGAAAGATTTAGTAGAGAGTCACATTTCAGAATTGCTCATTTCTTGAGTTAAATGGGTAGTCTAAGCAAAGTAACTTCTATAGCTCAGCGTCTACAGGAGTAGCATCCATTTTTTGTAAAAGCTCTTGCACACCCCTTCTCAACCTGACTTTCACAATGTGAAATGTACACTGTTGCACTATTAAAGGGACAGTAAAGGTACCCAGACCATTGCATCTCAATGTATTTTGGTAAATATATATCTCCCAACTCCTGTGTCGGGATGCTGGTAGGAGGGGGTAGAAGGGGCAGGTCAGTGATGCAATTGACCTGCCTAAAAGGGGTAGACCCGACAGGAAAGGGAGCAGTCTGTCCTATTACTGGCAGGTCAGAGTGATTACGTGCCAGGCTGCCTGCCTATCATGGTGGTATACAAAAAAGCCTAGGCACATGCGACAGTTTCCTCAAAAGGCAGTCTTTATTACAGGAACCGTTTACAGCAATGCTTCTGCTCTCAAAATATAGTCTTTGTCACGCCTGCTTAGACTTACTTGTATACCTATGTGGCATGAAGGTTTTGGGACAAAAATTGGGACTGTCCCTCCAGAATCGTGGTAGTTTGGAGGCATAGGTAAATATACCTTGTAACGGTACCCCCAGGCATAAACGGGTTAAACCGCCATTTAGTAGATCTTCCCCTTCCAGAGACACAGGCACAGCTACTGCAGAACCCCAAACTCCCGAACAGGATACTAAGTAGAACTCCAAACTCCCGAACTGGAACCTCACGAATAGCTGCTAGCAGCTGAACAGGAAAAGCACCCAAGCGGCTTACACTCCTGGCAATCAGTCTCTAACAGCATACAGTAAATCCCCCCCAAGAACGAGACAAAGCTCTGTGTTGAGAGTCAAGCAGTGAACAGCCAGAGCTGTGGGTTTATTGTTCTTATACACACATTAGTACCACCCACAGGGTTTTGGAAAACAACCAATAAACACGTACAATACACTCAAACACTCCCACACAACATCCTCCCCTCTGCCTGTGATACAATTACTTTACACAATGGGTAATGTAATTATTACAGGCAGAGAAATACAGTTTTTCCACATTATTCATAACTTTAAAGGTATGCATCACATTCACATGAAACTTAAATTTTTCAGAATCAGCATACTCCAAATACGAACATGTGTCAAAATCATCCACATTGGTCCATTGGTTCAAAAGATAGATCGAAGTCCTTTATGACCAAGGGAAGCATAGCTTTTCTGCCCAAAACCAGTTCCACAGAGTCTTCTATCCTGGAGATAATTGGGAAGTAATCCAATTATCTCCAAGGACAGAGGCAAAACTCCATTAAGCACATAGCAGTAAAAAGACAGTAAAATACAATAAAATACACAAGGTTACATTGATTACATAAAATACAGACATGCAACATATTCCCAGATAGCTTAGGTCTGAGCACACATTATTACTGAATGGCGCTCAGACCACACACATACAGTTCAATTGCCATGGAGCCAAAGTCTTTCCCATAGTCTTTCATTATATGAATGGGCTCCATGGCATAGCTATCTGGGGTATCACCACTTAAACAGGGCAAGCACCGAATGACCCGGCTTTCATGTCTTTGCAGGGGAAAATCAAGCGTTTCAACATGGGGCCCATAGTCTAAAGGCAGCAGGCGGGCAACCAGGCTCCTCCAATGCACAGTGGCGAGATTGGTCTCGTCACATACCTTTAAATTGCTATAACTATTAGTTACCGTTGCTTAACTTTTGCCTTTAGTGGATTCACCAATTTGTTTGCACAGTGCCCTCTGTTCATTAGTTCTGCCACTGAACGCAGTTTTATAAGGAAGGCCTTAAAGATTACTAGAATGAGTGTGCCAAAGAATTTTCAGGTGCAGAAATCAAGATAAATCGGTTTTAAACACTTTCAATAGATTAAGATATAGGATATCTCATGTGCATTCTAGGAAATTAAGATAGATAGGTATTGATGGCAGCGTCAGAAATGTAATGTTAGACAATACAGGATATTCCTTTGTGCAAAATTAAAATAAAATTATAGCAGCTAAAGCTTCACTTCTTTCCTGTACAGTCCAATCCATTTTCATCACATACAAGTAACAATGTACATTGAGTGATAGTAACATTCTGAAACACAGAGCTCAATAGACAATTGGTCTTTTAATTTTACTACTGGCTAAATGCCTTTCCCCCATGACTGAAGGAGTGCATTATATCATGTTTACTTTAGCTTATCAGAAAGATTTAGTAGAGAGTCACATTTCAGAATTGCTCATTTCTTGAGTTAAAGGGGTAGTCTAAGCAAAGTAACTTCTATAGCTCAGCGTCTACAGGAGTAGCATCCATTTTTTGTAAAAGCTCTTGCACACCCCTTCTCAACCTAACTTCACAATGTGAAATGTACACTGTTGCACTATTAAAGGGACAGTAAAGGTACCCAGACCATTTAACTCTACAATGTAAAACATTGCTGTTTTGTAGTCATGACATTGTTTTCACTGGAAGGTTAAACTCACATTTAGTGGCTTCCTTCCTGACAGCCACTCAAAGTTCTTTCTGGTGAAAGTCGCAATAAAATGTTGCTCACAGAATGCATCAGATCGGCACAGCGCATCAATTTGCATGCATTTGCAATAGCCTCCCAATGGGGAAGCATTGGATTGGCTGAGATAATCAGCATTCATTATTTTAGCCAATCCAATGCTTCCCCATTGGGAGGCTATTGCAAATGCATGCAAATTGATGCGCTGTGCCGATCTGATGCATTCTGTGAGCAACATTTTATTGCGACTTTCACCAGAAAGAACTTTGAGTGGCTGCCGCAAGGCGACAGTGGTAGGCATATAAGGTAAACAAATATTTTTTAACCCTTGCGGGGGCAATACTTCAACTAGTGAGAAGAAAACTATAGCGTTATAAATACATGGTTGTATGCCTAATATTATAGTGCTCCTAATATTATAGTGTTCCTTTAATATTAACTTCTTACAACGTGGATTGTAGTGATAGGCTGAGGCAGGTGGGCCTAGGGAGCTCAGGTCTCTTAGCCTATCATTTCCATTCCACGATGGACTTCATTGACATTGATAATTAGGAATTGTGTATTCTGCATTATCAAGTCTCTTGGAAAGGCTGCAATCTCTGGCAACACCTTTTTCTCACTACATATTAAATTTAGATTAAAAGAAGGTTCCGTTCTGGATCCATGTCATTTTCAATGGCAAATTAATACCTTTCTCTGAATTCAAATGTTGCTTATATGCTGATAAGCAGTGTACATGCGGTTCACACACTCGGAAATGAGCTGCGTCTGGACGCCACTGAAGATATTTATCATGTATTTATTTTATTTTATTTCATTTATTTGATTTATCCTGTTATTTTCTCTCATCTATTGGGCACTTGTAGGTAAACTAATTATTTGAACATGTTCTTATGTTACAGTAGGATGTATATGTATACACTTTCCAGACTATTCCTAGCAATTGTATAATGGTATAGTGATTTATGTTTTATTTTTATTGATGTACTACTGTTTGTGACTTTTGATACAATTAATATATTATGGGATTTGATCCCTGTATTTATTTTGAAACACTATTGGCACTGGTATGTGTTTTTAAATTGCTTTGTATCAATTAGTAACTCCAATTAATTAGTTAATTGGATTATTGACTGATTTCCTGTTTGACATTGTTTGTTATTTAAGCACATTTTTCACCATGTGGTGTCAGCTTGAAAAAGACCTTTACAGTCGAAACGTTGCGTTATATTCTGTTACAATAAAACTGCCTGCGGCTTGAATTTGGAGTGCCTGTGAGTCTTTCTTCTTTGCTTATATGCTGATGACACTTATCTATAACTAGTTCACTTACCCTGATCTGTCTACTTAAGGCAGATAACGTGACTAACTGCCAGAACATATTGTCTTAACAATAGAGTACGGAGCACAACCATCAATAGTAATAAAACAATCTTTATTAATATACTCTATAAGAATATCACATAACATAAAGATCCAAAATATAGGATCATGTCACGCTATACAGCAATGATCAGAAAAAATCTGAATATATATGTATAAACGCCAAAAGCGTCTTATATGAATATACAAAACTAGAGAAAAAAAATACCAGTCTAATCCAACCCCACAAACATAGATATAAATATACAAAGATATATAACAATAAGCATACCAGACCTAGGGAGAAGCAGGGACAGAGCCAGTCACCAAAACACCCCCAACATTTTGGCAAAAATGCCTTTATCAAGGGAACATATTGTCTTAACAGTACACTAGTTTTTTGTTTTTTATTCTTTTATAGACTCACCATCTTGGTATGTTTTTGTCTCTGCTCTCTCACTTCTCATTACAAATCAACCTCCAAATCCTGCTCTTTTCATCCCAACAATACAGCTGGCATTTTTTTATCCACTTTCCATTGGTGTTATTTGTTCCCACATTTGCCATTTACATGTAATGAATTGTGTTACATAGAATGTGACGGCAGATAAGGACCATTCGGAACATCTAGTCTGCCCAATTTTCTAAATACTTTCATTAGTCCCTGGCCTTATCTTATAGTTAGGATAGCCTTATGCCTATCCCACACATGCTTAAACTCCTTTACTGTGTTAACCTCTACCACTTCAGCTGGAAGGCTAATCCATGCATCCACTACCCTCTCAGTAAAGTAATACTTCCTGATATTATTTTTAAACCTTTGCCCCTCTAATTTAAGACTATGTCCTCTTGTTGTGGTAGTTTTTCTTCTTTTAAATATAGTCTCCTCCTTTACTGTGTTGATTCCCTTTATGTATTTAAATGTTTCTATCATATCCCCCCTGTCTCGTCTTTCCTCCAAGCTATACATGTTAAGATCCTTTAACCTTTCCTGGTAAGTTTTATCCTGCAATCCATGAACCAGTTTAGTAGCCCTTCTCTGAACTCTCTCTAAGGTATTAATATCCTTCTGAAGATACAGTCTCCAGTACTGCGTACAATACTCCAAGTGAGGTCTCACCAGTGTTCTGTACAATGGTATGGTCACTTCCCTCTTTCTACTGCTAATACCTCTCCCTATACAACCCAGCATTCTGCTAGCATTTCCTGCTGCTCTATTACATTGTCTGTCTACTTTTTTTTTTTTTTTTTCAATTCTTTATTTTTGTTGTGCGGGTGGGTACATGGTTTCGTCAGACGCCACAACAGCGTATTGCAGGATTTATACATTGTAGACAGTGACATAGATATTCGCACATTTTTGTTTCTTTTGTTATCCAACATAACTATACGTTTGCATTACCATATTAAAAGTAGGAATAAAAATTATACAGCGAACAGTCGCGGATCTCAATTGCAGGTATCATTTGTGTAAAACAGTTGCGCAGAACGTTACGCATAACATTAACATATAACGAGTGTATAAAACGTTTGCATGTATTAGTTGCAGAGAACTGTTGCATGGAATGTAGCCTGAAATAGCTGCACATATCGTTTGCGTAGGGTAGTTGCACAGGATATCTGCACACTCCAATTGCACCGCCCATGCGCACCCAACATCTGCATATTACGTTTGCATAGAGTGTTTGCATACTATATCTGCCCCCTTCAGTCTCGCCTGACGGTTGTATACTGTATCTGCGTAAATAATTGCACCCACCATTTGCTCCCTACAGTCGCATATAACAATGGTACAAAACTTTAGCAAAAAATAGTTGCAGACATCGATCGTGTAGAATGGTCGCTTGGAACAGTTGCATATACTAATGGCATAGACTGTGTACACAATACTTGCAAATAGCTATTGCATATAATGTTTGCATAAATATCAGCACACATAGGATGCATAGGACGCTTGCATAAAACAGTGGCATACAGTGGTTGTACGGACCGTTGGCTCTTAGTGTTCGCCTACAGTTACAGTATAGACCCTTTACTTGTATTATCTGCACAACAACCAAGGTGGTCTATTGTCGCTAAGGGAAGCGGAAACCAACTTAAGTGTATTCAATTAGGGGTAGACTGCCAGTGGTTAGCCAAACATAAATGAGGATGAAAATTATGGAAATAAAACAGAAATATAACTGTAATTAGCATCTGGTGTAGTCCTATAGGGTGTATAGGTTGCAAGCGAGAAGGATGCTTTGCGGTATACCCTGCTTGGTCGGCTAGGAGTCGCCCTTGGCCTGTGTGATATGTCAGAGTCCAGATATTTTGCTTTAGTGTGAGGTCGTTCCCGTACAGGTCTGAGATACTTCTGGGGCAACATGGCAGATAGTCCAGCCCTTGCCCGGCGCTGGTACGTCCCGAGCTGTAAGAGAGTCAAGTTGTGGCCACTGCGTGGGTCTCCGTGGTTCTCTGTCTGGGCTTGAATACCGCTGCATGGACGGGGTCTAGGCCTCGAGAGCGTGTAGGTGCCTCTTGTCCGAGGGAGTCCGGGGGGAGATCCAGGCCCCTCAGTGCTGTTGCAGCTTCTTGTAGGTCGTGTATCACATGTGTTGTGTCCCCTTTGGCGACGAGCAGTGTGTTGGCTGGGCCCCATCGGTATTGCTGTTGATGCGTGCGCAGTAGGGAGGTGAATGGTCTCAGCGACCTCCTCCACGCTAGTGTCCCTCCTGAGAGGTCTGCGTAAAAGGAGAGCTCCATCTCCTCGAAGTGGTAGGTAGACTGACCTCTGGTGGCTGCTAGTACTGCAGCTTTGTCCCTGCGGTTCAGGAATTGGATCACCAGGTCCCCACAGGCTGTAGTCGGTGCCTTGGCCGGTTTCGGCATGCGAAATATATCGGTTAGCTGAGTCACTTTGGCCGTTTTGGGGGTCAGGATTGCTGTGAGGAGCCGCCTGGTGAAGTGCGGCAGTTCAGCTTCTGTAATGCTTGCTGCTACTCCCCTGATTTTTAAATTGTTCTGTCGTCGCTTGTCCTCCTGGGCGTCGAGCTTGCGTTCCGTGAGGAGATTGTGCTGTGTAAGCTCTGTGATCGCCCGCTGCAGGTCTTTGATTTGGTCTGCCTGGGTGCTGGAAGTACTCTCCACTACACCTAGTCTGCTTGACAGCCCGCGCAGGTCGTCACGGATTGCGGCCACCTCTGCAGAAATTTTCTGGTGGTGGTCTGCCATGAGCTTGCTGATTGCTTCCATCGTAACCGGCGTGGGAGCCGCTGCAGGCGGCAGGGGTACCTGTCTTGCCGGTGATTGCCTCTGTGGTACCGGTAAGTACTCCCCCTCCGTTTCGTCCGACATCCCGTCGTCGAAGTCTGAACAGCCGCCGTGTAGTGACGCCATATTGGGGCCTGGTGCGCTTAGGGCCTGCTTCCACAGGTCCCCGATGTTCATGCCCGGCCGGGGCTTGTCGGGCTTTTGTTTTTTAGTTTTTCGCCCCATGGGATTCTGGTGAGGTATGTGTTCCCTCCGATGCGTGTTCAGGGCGGTATATCCCCTTTTTATCGGTTGTTTTTCCGATTTTGTCCCGGAGCTCTGCGGCCATGCGTCTGATCGCTTCAGTGGTTAGACTCCGCCGTCTGTCTACCTTTAAGTCATCAGAAATAATCACCCCTAAATCCCTTTCCTCAGATGTTGAGGTTAGGACTCTATCAAATATTCTGTACTCTGCCCTTGTGTTTTTACGTCCAAGATACATGATCTTGCACTTATCCACATTAAATGTCAGTTGCCACAACTCTGACCATTTTTCTAGTTTACCTAAATCATTTGCCATTTGGCTTATCCCTCCTGGTTTATTTGATTTTCTTTCTCACACCTTTTGTTCAAACCCATATTTTTTTTTTATGAATAATCAGTTTTTATTATAGTGTGAATAAGATAAAGTTTAGGCTCGCAGGCCCGTAGTAATAACAGAATGCAAGGTAAGAACAGTATATACCCATAAAGGGATTACATTCAGATACATAGTCAGTTTCAGTTTCAATGTCCGTTTACATCAGATATCGTTTTTCAGTTGTAACTGCGTTCCTCAATAGAAATTGCAATGCTGTGTCGTGTTAGTACCGTGTGGAACCAATTAAGTCCATCAAGAACTAGATCAATGTGGACCTATTAATGTCCATAAGTACCCTGAGGTTACGTTTTTACAACTGATTGGTATCTTCAATTTTTGTTGATAAGTGTGAGAGTGTGGTGTATTGTGTCGAGTTGAGTTATGGCCCAAAGGGGTCTGTTTATAGGTGGTGGTAGTGTGGTGGCATGGCACAAATCAACTATTATAAGAGGGAAGAAAATAAAATAATATGGGCCATAATAATTCAAATGATAGTGTTCAAACCCATATTTAAATCCATTGCCCAGAGCTATAGTTTTTGTTCCCTTTACCCTCATTTAATTTAATAATTTACTTGTAATTTTTGTGTTCCAGTTGTATAACGGTATGGAATATGTAATTGTTGATACTTAATAATAACTTGCTTTTCTCTGAACCATCAGGGGAAGATATTGCAGAACCTTGGAATATGTAGTCAGATTGGCTTCACACGTTATATTAGAGATAAGTTGCTGACTGAAAAACCAGAAGATGATCCAAAACTGCTTGTCAAGAATCTGAAGTTTGATGAAGTACCAGTAAGGATTTATCAGCCCAAATCACCATCTGCAGGTGGCAGGAAAGGTGTTGTATTTTTCCATGGAGGTGGATGGATGTTTGGAAGCCTTGGTAAGTGAGTTAACCTTCTGAGCTAGACTGCTAAAGGTATCAAGCTTCAGAAAGACCATTCTACTGAATTTGTTTCAGCATTTGTATTGTTACTTATTATTATTATTATTATCATCACCATGTATAGAGCGCCAACAGATTCCAAAGCGCTTTACAGTATTATGAGAGGGGGGGATTTAACCATAAATAGAACAATTACAAGAAAACTTACAGGAACGATAGGTTGAAGAGGACCCTGCTCAAACGAGCTTACAGTCTATTGGAGGTGGGGTGTAAAACACAATAGGACAGACATATCAATCAAATAAGGTGGGAGTGAAGCAGAGCTGGAGGAGAGAGTAGAGTGCTGCCCTTTAGGAGAGAGCAAGAGACAGGTATGTGAGGAAGAGGTTGGTCTGTGAGGCCATAAGCTTTCCTAAAGAGATGGGTTTAAGGCCCTTCTTAAATGATTGAAGACTAGGGGAGAGTCTGATGGCGGTAGGCAGGCTATTCCATAGGACGTCCTGCAAGCGAGAAGTCCTGCAAGCCCCAGGAAGTCATGCCTACTCCAGGGAGGGCTGTGTGGAGTACCTAAAATGGCCACCGGGACGGAGTCCAACATTACCCGACGGGCCTGAAAGGCCAAGCATGGAGAGGAGCCTCCTCCTGTAGCCGCATGAGCAACCGAGTCACTATTTATAATCCTTCTGTTTTTCACAGTGCATTACTCCTAGTCAGACTTGCTGTAGTAGCAAATGCCAATGCTTAACTACATATTACTGCGAGCCTTACTGCAAACGGTTATTTTGGCGCAACAAGATCCACCAACCTATCGTTCCTGTAAGTTTTCTTGTAATTGTCCTATTTATAGTTAAATCCCACCTCTCATGATATTGTAAAGCGCTGCGGAATCTGTTGGCGCTATATAAATTAAATAATAATAATAATAATAATAATGTGTGTTTATATATATACATACATACATACATATACATGAACATGATGGGGCCATACTACAATGTCAGACGATTGTAAATTTCCATAGGAGTAGGGCCCTCCTGTATTTTGTTTTGTCTCTTAATTGTATTGTACATTTGTATTTTTACTTGTATCAATTGTGCTGTGGAATGTATTTATGCCTTAAAAATAAAATATATAATAATAATAGTTTATTGCAGCCATGACCGTTCTAAACAGTGGATTTACTGATGACCCTTTACAAAACCCCTTGTGAATTAGTAGACCTGAAAGCATTGTAATCTATCAGCTATAATTTTATATAACTAATATAACCAAAAACTGTATCACATTGCTGCACCTACTCATTTTGCATTTTTTGGATGGCATCCTTGTGGGGAATCTATCAGAGCTGATTTATGCATATTATTAACATGTGAATATTATTGATCTTTAGAAATTAAAGTATTTATTTGCGAATTTGATTTACTGTAGATTGCTAGCTGTCTGCACCATTTCCCATGAGATGCTTATAAGTCGACCAACGTAGTATTTTGTATACATGTTTTTCAGACAGCTATGATGCTATATGTCGTCACATCTCAAAGGAAACAGATTCGGTGGTGGTATCAGTTGGGTATGTAAGCTCATTGTTTAATCATAAATTAATATTAAAAACAAGCTTTTGTAAAAGTAAATTCTGGCAAAGTCGCATGCTTTTGTCAACCGTAAATAAATACTTAATTTATATATAATAAATCTATTCCATACTAGCTACATGCAAAAAATGATGACTTGATTATGCAAGACAGGAAAATGAAATTAGAAAAAAAAAAACAATAGTCCACCTCGATGTAGAAATATTTGACTCAAGCAACATTCAGAGTGAGATTCACTGCCAAAGTACTGTGTGGAATTGTCAGTAGAACGCGTGGAGTGTTTATTAAGATTTTCACTATGTTTACTGCACTATTTATTCTATGCTTCAAAATGTTTGTACACAACAGGACACCTGGAAAGTTTGTCACTTAAATAGCTTAGAAGAAGAAAGTTCAAAATATTATCCAACCACTTTTCTCAAAGGCATGCAAGCAATAGAGCCAAATAGACTTACAAAACTATTTAATTGGGTTTACTAGCTACATGAGATCGGGGCTTTGGGTATCGACCTAGCAGGCTGCCTTACAGTAGCATCAGGAGATAGGGGTTTTTGGAATCACCAACGGGTTAGTGACAGCCAGCGACTGTGTGACCAGATATTAGTATTAAACAAACTCCTATAACTTCTGTAATTTAAGGATTTGGCAGTTAGTACTTTGAAGCATTTGATGCTTACATAACGGCTACAATATGCAACAGGCTGTATAGTCACTTGTGTGTAGTGATTCTAACACTTCAGCCCGTTTTGGCGGTACTGCCCCTAAATGCACTGCTTTTAGACAAGCCCCCCCCCCCCCTTTTTTCTTTTCAACCATCCCCTCCTCTACTTTGTTTGGAGCTGGGTACATCGTGTCCAGGCCATAGTGAATTAAGGGATGGGCAAGAATACCTATACTTTGTAAACTGTGTATAAAGTCCACTTAGCAACACTATCTAATTAGAACAACTATGTAACCATTAGTGTGCGGTGGCTAACAGACTCCGTTTTACTGGAAGTTAGGTATCAATTCAAAAGTGATACAGTGTATATTACTGTTTATTGTTGATTTGTCTGTCTGATCATATTCCTTAGTTTTGGTTCAATTTTTACAACCTCTACACACTACAGCCACTAATTATTTGTACCTTGATACTCTGGAGGTATCGATTTACTGAACTATTCAATTACGGTACTCAAATTTGAGAATACTTATAACAGCTATTAAAATCCTCTTACTACTTGAAATGGCCTTTGAGACTCCTTTACCCAAACTTTTAAAGGTGTATTATCACTCTGTTTATTCACAATGTCACATTTGTTTGGGTTTTGGTTTTTCACATAGAACCTACTGTTCTAGTTAGGCTCTTTATATTTTAATATCCTAATATTCGGCTTTAATAAAGGTTTATACCACCTATACAGATTTTTACTTTTAAAGGAACTTCTTTTGGTGGAGTGGGAGTCTACAAACTTTAAGTGGGTGGTCGTCCCATCCTGCTTTGTTTTTCGTCTATACCAAAGGCTTACACCATATTTATGGATACTTATTTCGTTTAGAGGTTCTCGTTTACGGAGGAGGGATTCCCCACATATTTGTGAGGACTTATCCTGACTCCATTTAGTAGTTTTTGTTCAATTTACTCTGGGTGATGCCCTTGAGTTCCTCTGTAACCGATTAGGAGGCACCAGTGCTGACTAGTGTAGCCCTGTTGCCTCTTCTTGTGTGGCCTATATTCATGACAATACACACTGTTTTATTTTGCTATCTTTAAAAAAAAATATTTTTTTTATAACATTAGCTTTTTTAAAGGGGCACTATAGTCACCAGAACACCTACAGCTTATTGTATTTGTTCTACTGAGTAGAATCAGCTTTTTGCAGTAAAATCATTAAAAAAGGAAGTGTAACAGGTGCTTCAAATAGTGATAACAAATGTGTCAAAACTGGTATACACACTTGCTTTCCCCAAAACACTTAAACATATAAACCAAAAATCAAAGAAAAGAAAATGTTACTTGCGCTTTTTCCTTAATCCCTATGTATATTTAGACAAATGGAGGTCATTTAGTTGCTCCAATGGCCATTGGAGGGATGCCCGCCTGCCAACGTCAAGGCAGACCCCCCCTAAGCGGGTCCTAACACTGACCCTTCAGCCTGCTTCCTTGAGCTTCTGGCAAAGATATCTCTAGTGGGACAGAAAGGGGTATTTTTTATATACACCCCTTTACTTATTAACCCTTAATAGGGAACACATGGGATGGGTAGCAGCATTGTAACCAGGCTGTGTGATACAAAGTAAATACAAATACAAAAAGAGAAGTCCTGCGCTTAAGCTGCAAGGACTACAACACACATCAGCCCCAATATATAGTAAAAACCAAAGAAAAGAAAATGTTACTTGCGCTTTTTCTTTAATCCCTATGTATATTTAGACAAATGGAGGTCATTTAGTTGCTCCAATGGCCATTGGAGGGATGCCCGCCTGCCAACGTCAAGGCAGACCCCCCCTAAGCGGGTCCTAACACTGACCCTTCAGCCTGCTTCCTTGAGCTTCTGGCAAAGATATCTCTAATGAGACAGAAAGGGGTATTTTTTATATACACCCCTTTACTTATTAACCCTTAATAGGGAACACATGGGATGGGTAGCAGCATTGTAACCAGGCTGTGTGATACAAAGTAAATACAAATACAAAAAGAGAAGTCCTGCGCTTAAGCTGCAAGGACTACAACACACATCAGCCCCAATATATAGTAAAAACCAAAGAAAAGAAAATGTTACTTGCGCTTTTTCCTTAATCCCTATGTATATTTAGACAAATGGAGGTCATTTAGTTGCTCCAATGGCCATTGGAGGGATGCCCGCCTGCCAACGTCAAGGCAGACCCCCCCTAAGCGGGTCCTAACACTGACCCTTCAGCCTGCTTCCTTGAGCTTCTGGCAAAGATATCTCTAATGAGACAGAAAGGGGTATTTTTTATATACACCCCTTTACTTATTAACCCTTAATAGGGAACACATGGGATGGGTAGCAGCATTGTAACCAGGCTGTGTGATACAAAGTAAATACAAATACAAAAAGAGAAGTCCTGCGCTTAAGCTGCAAGGACTACAACACACATCAGCCCCAATATATAGTAAAAACCAAAGAAAAGAAAATGTTACTTGCGCTTTTTCCTTAATCCCTATGTATATTTAGACAAATGGAGGTCATTTAGTTGCTCCAATGGCCATTGGAGGGATGCCCGCCTGCCAACGTCAAGGCAGACCCCCCCTAAGCGGGTCCTAACACTGACCCTTCAGCCTGCTTCCTTGAGCTTCTGGCAAAGATATCTCTAATGAGACAGAAAGGGGTATTTTTTATATACACCCCTTTACTTATTAACCCTTAATAGGGAACACATGGGATGGGTAGCAGCATTGTAACCAGGCTGTGTGATACAAAGTAGGGGGGGTCTGCCTTGACGTTGGCAGGCGGGCATCCCTCCAATGGCCATTGGAGCAACTAAATGACCTCCATTTGTCTAAATATACATAGGGATTAAGGAAAAAGCGCAAGTAACATTTTCTTTTCTTTGGTTTTTACTATATATTGGGGCTGATGTGTGTTGTAGTCCTTGCAGCTTAAGCGCAGGACTTCTCTTTTTGTATTTGTATTTACTTTGTATCACACAGCCTGGTTACAATGCTGCTACCCATCCCATGTGTTCCCTATTAAGGGTTAATAAGTAAAGGGGTGTATATAAAAAATACCCCTTTCTGTCTCATTAGAGATATCTTTGCCAGAAGCTCAAGGAAGCAGGCTGAAGGGTCAGTGTTAGGACCCACTTAGGGGGGGTCTGCCTTGACGTTGGCAGGCGGGCATCCCTCCAATGGCCATTGGAGCAACTAAATGACCTCCATTTGTCTAAATATACATAGGGATTAAGGAAAAAGCGCAAGTAACATTTTCTTTTCTTTGGTTTTTACTATATATTGGGGCTGATGTGTGTTGTAGTCCTTGCAGCTTAAGCGCAGGACTTCTCTTTTTGTATTTGTATATAAACCAAAAATATAAAGATATACCAATAATAAATAGACCTTGTGCAACAGTGATCAAATAAAATAAATACAAATAAACTTATATTGCACAGAATTGGTACCCTGAATCACTGGTGGAGATGCTGATTAGTCAGGGCTGTGTTTGGTTTGTGCTGGCTTTGCCCCTGATCTGCCTCCTTGACAGATTCAATCAATCCTATGTGAAAGCATTGTGATTTGGCTCACAGAATTATTTCTGATTATATCAGCCAAGCAGACCGATCCGTGGTAGAGGCAGCAGCTGCAGAGTTAATTAAGTAATATTTTACTATATTTAGTGTGTGAGGGGGGAAAAGGGGTGGAAGATGGTGGTTTTAACACTATAGGGTCAGGAATACATGTTTGTGTTCCTGGCCCTATAGTGTTCTATAGTTGTGTGTGGAATAGTTTATTTGATAGTCTAACAGGTTACTGTTGTTCATCAATAATTTGACAAAAGTGACTAATACAGGATTACAATTTTCACTGGTGGACCTAACGTAGGTGACCATAGGGTACATCCCCATCTGTCGTACAACTCCCGCAATTCTTTGCCAGCTGGGTCATGGCTTACCTTAGTTGGGAGTCCAGTAGGCAGAAATTTGTGCTCATCCTTGCAGATAAACACAATCCAAGGTGATAAGGTTAGAAACCACCAGGACTGTGAATCTGTGCATGGGGGCTGTGCATGAGAGGTGTTTCCAATACGCGGTACAGACAAGGGCAAATCCAGAAGGGTAGTCAGACATGGTTCCAAAAGTCAGGGCAGGCAGCAAACAGGCAATAACGGATAATCCAAGAAGAAAGGATCACAAGCCAAGTCAGTCTTAGGAAACAGGATACCATGAACTGAAACTGCCCTCAGGGAGAGGCAGTGTTTTATACCTGGAGTAATGATCAATCTGCTTCAGGTGGACTTTGATAGACAGGTAGGAGCCACTGGTGAAGTCCATCCCGTTAGTGCTGCAGACAATGTTAGAATAAAGTTCTGAAGTGGCTGTAACATATTCCTCCCCACCTTGCAGTATTTGCGCCCAGCGGCCATGCATCTGTATAACTAACTCTTGCAGCATGTTAATGGACGCCGGCCCCTGCGGATCCACGGCAAATTATACCCTCATGTCCGCCCACGTTAATGACGACATCGGCGTGCGCGTGACTTAACGGGGAGATGTACGCGCACGTTCTGTGGTCAGAGGCAGGGTTCGGCCAATCAGAATTAACAGAGACGTATTTAAACTCCTTTCTTGCCTTCCCTCATTGCCCTTTAATGGTTTCCCTAGTGGTTGTCCGAGAGTGTGTTCCTGAGCTTTTATATCCTGGTTTTTGACTTTGGCTTTGATTTTGTCTTCCCTGTATTCTGGTATCCCTGACTTCCGGCTTTCCCTTATCGTGTCTCATTCTGTGTCCCCTGACCTCGGTAAGTATCCTGACTATTCTTTGGTGCGTTAAGTCCGGCCATTCTAAGGCCCGGTAATACGTTACCGATTAGTCCTCAGTGTGACACAATCCTACGTGCTGGATCAACTAGTAATCCTGACAGTGACTCAGAGGCAAGACAGCAGGAACAGGACACATGAGAACCATAGTTCAAATCCCCTGCTGGGCATGTCTGGCCATCTGGATGTCACGGTGAGAAACGTGACACTGGGGATTTATCACTTGCTCATTCTTGCAGGGTAGTATTTAGCACCGAGCAGTGCATGTGTGTTTGCATGTAATCATGTTTTTGTATTGAGTATGTGTGAGGGAAAGTGTTGTTGGCATCAGAATGCAGGCATGCATTTGTGTGTAAGGTGTTTTTTTTTTTTTTAATGCGATGATGTGTTGATATATAATGTTGGTGTTTTAATACAGAGGTGTGTTTGAATGTAGTGTTGAAGTTTGAATGCAGGGGTGTGTTTGCATGTAGTGTCAACGTTTAAATGCAGGGGTATATTTGCGTGTAGTGTTGTTAAGATGCTGTGATGTATGCGCGTACACACATGCATATACACAAACTGACACAAATACACACATGCAGATACATAGGCACACAGATACACATTGACAGATACACAGACACACATATACATGGGTACACACATACAGGTACACACATATACAATCACTCACAGATACACAGACACAAACTGACATATACAGATACAGAGGCACCCACATACACACATACAGATACACAGACACACATAGAGATACACAGACTAACACACATGCAGGTGTCACACGTAAAATGTACACATTTTCAGACACCCTCCTCTTTCCTATCTTTTGGGTGCAGTAGGATTACTTCTGCTGGCTCTCCCAATCTGTGGCTCAGTGTTAGCTGACTTTTGAATGGCTAATACGTTTTACTTATCTCAAATGGCAGAGAGATGGTACATAATACGTTTAAAAATGATGGTATGAGAATCATTTTAATTGATTTATTTTCTTTCTTTTAATATATATTTTATAATCCAGCTGAGCGGAATTCAGACATCTAGCTTAAAGAGAATTAGCAGGAATTGTAATGAATATAAAATATATCTAGTTGTGACACATATCTCTAAAGTAATGGAAAATTCCAGTTCTCAGAAAATTTGAATAGGAAGAGGGTGCTTTTTTTCATGGTTCATAGAGTTATTCACTAAATTCTGAATTGTAGCAGCAAAATTGATATGATGCTGTGACTACAACTGAGTTTTTCAGATATTTCAGGTCAGCTGATTTTGCCTGAAGTTTCTTATTCAGATTTGATTTCACTACAATTTTGAGTTTAGCGAGTAAATCTGTCAATGTGAAGAAGCACTGTTTTACAGACAAAGGTTTGGGGGACATGGAACTGTAGGTTTTTGAAGGTAACAATGTAACAGTTTCAATTATACATACTTTTGCTGATTTGGGGTTTTCTTAAATAAACTTGTATATATACATATATTGTATTTTTTTGTATTAAAAATAGAATTACAAAATGGAATCACAAGACCAGGTTGTGAGTATAGACAACTTGTGAATGTTTTAGAAGCACTCCGTTATCACCCACTTTTGTGACTGGTTCCCAGCACACTACTAATATAAACATCAATAAAATATCTTTAGAATGAGACTAAAATTAAGTCTGTATGGGTCAATAGGTTTACATGAGCCTTCATATAATGTATCTCTGTTCTTAGGTATCGCTTGGCTCCAGAACACCGGTATCCAGCAGCATATGAAGACTGTCTGAATGCTACAATTCACTTTCTGAAGATCACAGAAGAATATGGAGTTGATAGGTCCTCTGTCATCATAAGTGGTGACAGTGCTGGAGGCAATCTAACGGCAGCTGTTTGCCAGGCTCTTGTGGGCAGGGAGGACCTTCCAAAGCCAATGGCCCAAGTACTTATATATCCCAGTGTCCAGATGTTAGATTTCAATTTGCCTTCATTCCAGCAGAACCGAGCTGTTCCCATTTTATACCGAGAACGTGCAGCATTTTATATGCTTAACTACATAGGTGATGACCTCTCTGTGTTGGAAGATGTGATTGACGGCCATCATGTTCCGGTTGATATGAAATTACAGTACAGGAAGTGGCTAAGTGCTGATCATATTCCTGATGAGTTTAAAGTCCGTGGTTATAAACCCTATATTATGACTTCCCATGATGAAGAAGTCTACAAGATAGCCAAAACTACCTTGGAGAAACCCTGCTCTCCCTTACTTGCTGAAGATGCAGTAGTCCGCCTTTTACCAAAAGCTTATATTTTAACATGTGAGTTTGATGTCCTTCGGGATGATGGAATTCTGTATAAGAAAAGACTGGAAGATAATGGGGTTCAAGTCAACTGGTACCATGTTAAAGATGGGTTTCACGGCATAATCAGTTTATTCAAATTATTTCCATCTGGAAAGCTTGCTCTTGATGATATTGCTAACTTTATCAAGAACATTGATTAATAATTATTTACAAAAATTAAACTCTCCTTGACTTCCTAGGTGCTCTGTTATTTCATTTGAATGTTGTTTGTTCAATGGGATGCAAATATACATTTGAGTAATATTTGATCATCTACTGTGGGTACCTAAGTGAACTTTATTAAAGTAATTTTTTATCACGTAAGTTACTATTTCATTAAAAATAAATGGAAACCCTAAATGTATCTTTTTTTTGTCCTTTGCTACAAACAATTTTTTTTTTTTTTTTAGATTTGTTCAAATCTAGTGAGTGAATGAAATTATCTGGCATGCTTGATTACAATGCACATGGTGCAATAAGGAAAAATTTGGATGTTTAAGTTGTGACTTGTTTCTGTATGGGCCAATCTTTCATATGATGTGAATCATCCACTGTATTGTCATACTGTGTATTTCCTCTTTTAAAACTAATTAATTAAAACTAATTCCTCTCTTGCAAATGTCATTAGTCTAATACTATTCTTACCTTTTTGTGTCACTATACCCCACTCCCTCTAGCATGTAAGCTCATTGAGCAGGGCCCTCAACCCCTCTGTTCCTGTGTGTCCAACTTGTCTGGTTACAACTACATGTTTGTTCGTACACCCACTGTAAAGCGCTGCAGAATTTGTTGGCGCTATATTAATGATAACATTATAATAATAATAAAACCATTTATATATAAAACAAATTACCAAAATTTATGCAGATCATTAGATCATTAGATGTGGTTAGGTCAATTGTTGTTTGTGTTAGATCTAACATAGAAGAAGCAATATTAATAATTATTTGTTTTGGGGGCTAACCTGTCCTCAGTCCTCCCTTAACAGAACTTTGGACAAAAAGCTAGCTATTTTGGTAGATTTGTTAGATCAGCTAGTTGGTTCATTAGATGCCTCATAATTACAGAGATATTAAGTATTTAAGGATGATAGGCTAGCACCCCAAATGAAAGTTTCAGCCAGAAACACATTTAAGGTGTTAGATGTCACATAATTACAGAAATATTTTACATATTCCGGGAAGGGGGGCTGTGGGAGCTAACCCACATGTTAAAGTTTTAGGGAAAATAATTTAGTTGAATAGATCTTTATTAGATAATGCTAAATTAAGTGATTTCTACATCAGATGTCACATAATTACAGAGATATTTCATATAATTTTCCAGTACATGAAATACATCCTACTCTTGCCACTTTACCCCACTAAATTTAGAATGTGAGCTCATTTGACCAAGGCTCTGGATACTCTCTGTTCCTGTGCGACCAATTCGTCATGTTACAAATACTTGTCTATTAGTCCACCCATTGTACAACACTGCGGATAATTTGTTGGCGCTTTATAAATCATTATCATAATGATAATTATTGATATATAGAAATAATTTAGGCTGACAAATCTTTGTGGTGATCACCTGTTTTTAGGTTAGATCATATTGCAGAGATATTTCATATAATTAGAGAGTTATTAAAATAAAGAGTTTAATAAAGAGTTATTACAGACACCTTAGTAGACTGAACATATATATGTTTTATATATATATATATATATATTGCAACACATTGTAAGACAGTGTACAAACCTTCATGTAGAAGCGATATAATAGGCACTTTTGTTAACATGGTAGCCTCTATACAGAAAGCAATGAGAGGGCATTCTATTGTGTCCCCATAGTAACAGTAAACATTCTATCTTTTACTGAGAGCAGTGAAATGTGATCTTACGTTAGCAACTATCTGCTCATGGTTAACAACACTGAACACTGAGTCCCGTAGAATCCACTTCACATCATGTCTAATAATGCAAAGAAATCCAAGGAATTGTCCGAGCCAGGATGGAGAATTGAACAGAAATACTCCAACAAAGTCTTAATTGGAAACTGGCAAGAGGAAAGAAGAAAGGTACGGGCATGGGAAATTGGGTTTTATAAGGATATGATTTGAACATAAATGAAGAGATCCAGTTGCTCTATTCCTTAATGCTTTCAGTGACAGAACTGAGCAATGATTTGCATGGCTATGGGGTAGTTAACGCTGTAAATGTAAGGGTTAATGGGGAGGGGTCTAACCACCATAGGCAATCTCTGGCTTATTTACTAAATGGTGAATTGTTTGGAAATTACCATTGAATAGCAAAATTTTGGGCTAAAATCCCCTCTGGGAAGTTGTTACTTTAAACTAATATTTGTGATGGCAAACTGTGCGTACTACAGCGATAGAGTTTACATAGAAGCAAACATCTTTGGCTTGCTTTAAATGGTTCCATATATACACTGCTCAAAAAATAAAGGGAACACTTAAACAACACAATGCAACTCCAAGTCAATCACACGTCTGTGAAATCAAACTGTCCACTTAGGAAGCAACACTGAGTGACAATCAATTTCACATGCTGTTGTGCAAATGGGATAGACAACAGGTGGAAATTATAGGCAATTAGCAAGACACCCCCAATAAAGGAGTGGTTCTGCAGGTGGTGACCACAGACCACTTCTCAGTTCCTATGCTTCCTGGCTGATGTTTTGGTCACTTTTGAATGCTGGCGGTGCTTTCACTCTAGTGGTAGCATGAGACGGAGTCTACAACCCACACAAGTGGCTCAGGAAGTACAGCTCATCCAGGATGGCACATCAATGCGAGCTGTGGCAAGAAGGTCCGACGTCCACAGGTGGGGGTTGTGCTTACAGCCCAACACCGTGCAGGACGTTTGGCATTTGCCAGAGAACACCAAGATTGGCAAATTCGCCACTGGCGCCCTGTGCTCTTCATAGATGAAAGCAGGTTCACACTGAGCACATGTGACAGACGTGACAGAGTCTGGAGACGCCGTGGAGAACGTTCTGCTGCCTGCAACATCCTCCAGCATGACCAGTTTGGCAGTGGGTCAGTAATGGTGTGGGGTGGCATTTCTTTGGGGGGGCGCACAGCCCTCCATGTGCTTGCCAGAGGTAGCCTGACTGCCATTAGGTACCGAGATGAGATCCTCAGACCCCTTGTGAGACCATATGCTGGTGCGGTTGGCCCTGGGTTCCTCCTAATGCAAGACAATGCTAGACCTCATGTGGCTGGAGTGTGTCAGCAGTTCCTGCAAGACTATGGACTGGCCTGCCTGTTCCCTAGACCTGAATCCAATTGAGCACATCTGGGACATCATGTCTCGCTCCATCCACCAACGTCACGTTGCACCACAGATTGTCCAGGAGTTGGCAGATGCTTTAGTCCAGGTCTGGGAGGAGATCCCTCAAGAGACCATCCGCCACCTCATCAGGAGCATGCACAGGCGTTGTAGGGAGGTCATACAGGCACGTGGAGGCCACACACACTACTGAGCCTCATTTCGACTTGTTTTAAGGACATTACATCAAAGTTGGATCAGCCTGTAATGTGTTTTTCCACTAATTTTGAGTGTGACTCCAAATCCAGACCTCCATGGGTTGAAAAATTTGATTTCCATTTTTTAATTTTTGTGTGATTTTGTTGTCAGCACATTCAACTATGTAAAGAACAAAAGTATTTCAGAAGAATATTTAATTCATTCAGATATAGGATGTGTTATTTTTGTGTTCCCTTTATCTTTTTGAGCAGTGTACATATATCCCAGTATATAAAACCTTAAAGGAACACTATAGTCACCTAAATTACTTTAGCTAAATAAAGCAGTTTTAGTGTACAGATCATTCCCCTACAATTTCACTGCTTAATTCACTGTCATTTAGGAGTTAAATCACTTTGTTTCTGTTTATGCAGCCCTAGCCACACCTCCCCTGGCTATGATTGACAGAGCCTGCATGAAAAATAAAACTGGTTTCACTTTCAAACAGATGTAATTTACCTTAAATAATTGTATCTCTTGCTCTGTAAATTGAACTTTTATCACATACAGGAGGCTCTTGCAGGGTCTAGCAAGATATTAACATAGCAGGGGATAAGAAAATCTTAATTAAACAGAACTTGCAATAAAGAAAGCCTAAATAGGGCTCTCTTTACAGGAAGTGTTTATGGAAGGCTGTGCAAGTCACATGCAGGGAGGTGTGACTAGGGTTCATAAACAAAGGGATTTAACTCCTAAATGGCAGAGGATTGAGCAGTGAGACTGCAAGGGCATGTTCTATACACCAAAACTGCTTCATTAAGCTAAAGTTGTTCAGGTGACTATAGTGTCCCTTTAAGTATTTCAAATCCAATCTTCATACATTCTTCACACATTTTTTTATACTTGCTGTTATTTTAAATGGAGACAAAATATGCAACTTGTAGCAGTTTTCAATTGTATTACAAAACAACAAAAAACAGGGAAAATACGTTTTTTTTTTTAAATGTAGTAAATGGAAAGTTGAATTTCAAAACAAAGTGTCAAAGGGAAAATATCCTAAATAAATCTGGACTATTTTAACCTAAACTTTGCCATTTCAGTTCACTAAAATATGTTATGGGGTCTGAAAATCTGTAATGAATAGACCCCCAAAAAGAATGATTTGGCTGGCTTATGTTGGACAGGGTTTACAGACTCTTACTGAATGAATGGAGGAAAACCGAAGACATTAAAGTGGACCTGTCACAGAGGTCTCTAGTGTGTTTGCAAACACAATTCTAGGCACCATGTCCATTGTATGAGGGTAACTAGGGAGGTGGGGAGGGAGAAATATACCGACCTTAAAGATCTGCTTCTTTTTCTACACTGTCTTCCTCCTATGTAATCTGCACATTCTTTATGGATAAAATGCTGTAAGAATAAATAATAATAAGAAAATTAAGGGAAAACTCCATGCACATAACCACTACAGCACACTAGCACACTGGTGCTCCCACTTACTCTTCATGAAACTGTTTTGATACCTCCCTCCAGGGCTGCCATCAGGGGGTGACAACCATGATGGTTGTCATGGGCCCGGCGGTCCTGGGGGGCCCGGACTGCTCTGGCAGTCTCGGGCCCCACATTCCCTCTCTGCACACAAAGCGAATATCGCTATCTATGTGTGCAGCCGCGGGCCCCCGGCTCCCTGTTACCGCAGAGGCGGCCCAGCACACTGCATCTTCACATTCAGTTCATTTCTTCAAATAACTCTTGCGAGACCCGCGGCCTTCTGAGCGTTACCATGGCCGCAGGTCTCGCGAGAGTTATTGGAGGAAATTAACTGAATATGAAGATGCAGTGTGCTGGGCCCCCTCTGCAGTAACAGGGAGGGGGCCCCACCGGACCACCAGGGAATGGAATCTCCCCCCCCCCCCCCCTGGACACAGGTAAGAAGCAGGGAGGGGGGAATAACATTTAATAACATTTCATGTGAAAATGCCCTTTCCTCCCCCCCCTAGTTTGCACATTTACACACACACTGCATACACCAATACAACACACACTCTGCATACAAAAATACAACACACACACACTGCATACACCAATACAACACACACTCTGCATACAAAAATACAACACACACACACTGCATACACCAATACAACACACACTCTGCATACAAAAATACAGCACACACACTGCATTCATCAATACAACACACACTGCATACACCAATACAACACACACTCTGCTCAAAAATATTTCAACACTGAATGTAGCGACAGTGCGAGAGAACTTCAGGCAGTATAACCAATTCAATGAGGTGAAATGGTTATGGTGTCTATAGTGGCCCTTTAATTTAAGCAGGCTTATTCCCTAAAGTTCGAATTGACTGGAATTAAAAGTGAATTTGAAATTTTAGACTCAAATAGCCAATTTGGATGTACAGCTAATTTGGAGATTTTTTTCCATTTCAACTCTGAAATTAAATTCACTTTTAATTGCTGGCAAGTTTCCCTTTAGTAAACAACCGTGTGTGTAGGGCCTTACTTGATTAATTCAACTATGGTAAAAGTAATATAGAAAATGTCACGTATTCATCTGCACATAAAAATGTGATTAATGGCATTTACTGTCCTAACAGGAAAAGTTGTGCCGAGCAGCAATTAATCCACAGGAGGGTTTGTGCTGAGCAGCAATCATGCAAATAGGAACCTGGTAACTGCCTTTGGGGTCAAAGGCCGATTACAACCTATCAGATCCACAGGCGGTGTGTTTAGGCCCAGTTCTCCTCTTGCTCAGTGCCCTGTCGTGGTTTCCCTTGTGGTTATGCGAGAGCGCGTTATTGATTCTGGTTATTTGGCATTGATTTTGAATTCCCTGTTTTCTGGCATCCCTGACCCCTGGCTTTCCCTTATCGTTGGGTCTCTTTTTGTGTCCCTTGACCTCGGCTATTCCTGACTATTCTTTGGTTCGTTAGTCCGGCCATTCTAAGGTCCGGTATACGTTACCGATCAATCCTCTGTGTTACACAATTTCTACGTGTTGGATCATACTGTAATCCTGACAGAAAAGTACTGAACAATGTAATTGGGATCATGTTGAACACTATTAATAGATAACTGTTAGTTTGTTGATAAATAACAAATATAAATTTGCAGTTTATTCCAAAGTGTGAAATGACTTATATCCTCTGCATGCTGTGTAGATGGTTTAAATTACTTTACAGTAGGTATGGATACAGCTTTTACATACATATTATATTAGCCTTTGTTAATGTCCCACGGAGAAATGCTAGAAGGCACACATCTCAACAGGTAGAAAATAATGAAGTGACAAACATTAGATAAAGTAAGCTGAATTAAAAAAAAAAAAAAAACAAGAAAACACTCTGCTTTTCATCCATAAAGTAAGCTGAATTAAAAAAAAAAAAAACAAGAAAACACTCTGCTTTTCATCCATTATATGTTGATATGCTTTATAACACACCTATATGTTTAGTTTCAGCGAAACTCCAAATCCCACAACAGTTGCTATGGTATAGACTTTGTCTACTTCCCAGGCAATCCATCAGGTCCAATATTGAGAAGGTCTATCATGAAGAGAATGGAGGTAAATTAATACAAATGTCTCTTTTTCTAACCACTTTTGTTATTTCCTAATACTCTCTGTTTTGCTAAATTAAAATCTACAAGTTAAAAAAACAAAACAAAACCCCACTATGCACACAACGTATTGGAAAAAGAAAAAAACGTTGGGGCAAATGTGTCAGTGTTTTGAAAATTGACAGTTTTTTCCAGCCATTAGTTTTAGTTGTATTTATGAAAGTGTTCTAAAAATAATCTAATATGTGCTGGTTACTTTTTAAATAAATCATAATAAATTCTGTTTCTAAAGACCTAGATATGTAGAATGGTGGGAAATAGAAAAGTGAAACAGAAAGGTTTTCTCTTGGGAAAAAATGGTGTAAAATTAAAACATCCATTATATTGCTGAAAAAAATGGCATATACTCAAAACTGATGGTTAGAGAGTAAACGGAGAAACAGATTAAAAAATCTAGTAGAGTTAATTAATCGTGCCAAGTATTCAGTGAAGATTAGTCATAAATGTGTCAAGTTTCTCCCGTCGTTTTTGGTTTTCCTCATTTCTCTATGCTGAGTGTCAGGTGCCAAAGGCAAAGATTGACAGGGAGCCATGATGGAGGGATTCATTCCCATGATCAGGGCCAGATTAACATAGGGGCTGATGGAGCTGGAGCTCCAATCCCATGTCTATGAAATAGGCCCATTAAATAAAAAATAAAAAATAAAAACACTTTTTTTTAAAACTACTTTTCACATGATCTTGCTTAAGCATGGAAACTTAAGAGTGATGTGGTGTGGACTGACTAACAATAAAATAAGTTAAGGTAAAGTGGACTATGCACACTATACAAATGCTCTGCGCAAATGCTCTTGTGGCTTCAGTCTTTCTAACACTCTGGCATGTTCCATTTCATCTACACTAACTACATACACCTTTTCTCTGTCCCACAATGTATAACAGGAGCTTCTGCCTGTTCGTAAGAAGGTTAGGAGAGGAGTGGACCAGCGAGTGCTAGGGGACAGTCCTTAGAAATAGCAAGTAAAAACTAATACAGTAGAGAAAAGTGGTGGAGTGTGACAACAAGACTGTTGTAACCACCTGAGTGGGACCCCTCCAACCACTCTAACAATAACAAATACAATACATACAATGGTGGATCACACTTCTTAAGGCTTCCTAAAATAAAAGCATAAAAACATATGGTGTAAACAGTCAATATGCAAATGGTAGGAAAATAATAAAGGTCATGTACTCACAAGCCGGGAGCCAAATAGAATCATATGGCTCCCATGAGTTTTGCAGTGGGACACTTAATAGGATGTCCCTGTCCTTCCTTTGGTCGTTCTGGAGATAACAGGACTGACAGAGAAAGGGATTCTTTCTTCAAAGTAAATTTATTGATGCAAAATATATATATATACAGAATTGCTCTTGATAAATCAGAAGGTAAAAAGAAGCAAAGTCCAATAGCCAGATGGTTATCCAAGTCCATAAAAAGCACTAAAATATAAAATGTAAAGTGCAGCTGGAACAGGTGTAAATCACCTTGTGAGTCTTGTGGAGAATAGTCACAATAGGCACTCAGGACCCTTGAGGACATTTGTGCCTATTCTCCACAAGACTCACAAGGTGATTTACACCTGGTCCAGCTGCACTTTACATTTTATATTTTAGTGCTTTTTATGGACTTGGATAGCCATCTGGCTATTGGACTTTGCTTCTTTTTACCTTCTGTCCCAAGTAGTGATGTCCCGAACGGTTCGCTGGCGAATAGTCCCTGGCGAACATCGCTATAATAAGCACAGGTTACTGGCTATGGGGGGATAATGTATAATAAACACAGTTTACTGGCTATGGGGAGGATAATGTATAATAAACACAGGTTACTGGCTATGGGAGGGATAATGTATAATAAACACAGGTTACTGGCTATGGGAGGGATAATGTATAATAACCACAGGTTACTGGCTATGGGGGGGGGATAATGTATAATAAACACAGGTTACTGGCTATGGGGGGATAATGTATAATAAACACAGGTTACTGGCTATGGAGGGATAATGTATAATAAACACAGGTTACTGGCTATGGGAGGATAATGTATAATAAACACAGGTTACTGGCTATGGGGAGGATAATGTATAATAAACACAGGTTACTGGCTATGGGGGGATAATGTATAATAAACACAGGTTACTGGTTGTAGGGGGATAATGTATAATAAACACAGGTTACTGGTTGTGGGGGGATAATGTATAATAAACACAGGTTACTGGCTATGAGGGGATAATGTATAATAAACACAGGTTACTGGCTATGGGAGGATAATGTATAATAAACACAGGTTACTGGCTATGGGAGGGATAATGTATAATAAACACAAACACAAAAAAAAATGAATGCAGCTTCAGAATTAATCTAAATTGTATGCTGTCTAGGAGGTGGGAGGGTCTGGGAGGGAGGGTCTGCTGTTGATTGGCTGGAATGTGTGTGCTGACTGTGAGGTACAGGGTCAAAGTTTACTCAATGATGACGAATAGGGGGCGCACCGAACATCGCATATGTTCGCCATCCGTGGCGAACGCGAACAAGCTATGTTCGCCAGGAACTATTCGCCAGCGAACCGTTCGGGACATTACTACTACCATTATATTTTTGTTGCAATGGGACATGTTCGTGCTTCCCCATTGTCAAGATTGTAAAGTTTTGTGTGTGTGTGTTTTTTAATGTACAATTTGTTATTTTAGAGTTAGTTTATTTTTGACACATATTTTTAATCCTATGGTAAAAGCATCTTGTATAACAAATGGAGGATCTTGAGAAGACCTATTCTCAAGACCGGTTTTCAGTATTTTCACATAAGTAAAGCAAATTATCTCAAGTAAACTATACAGTTAGGTTCCACCATGGTTTGCTTAATGTCTATGGAACACCTATTCCATTTTGTCTTATATTGTAGGGTCTACCAAAACAACATTTAATTACCCACCATGATGAACCCCACAATAGAAATTTGGTGTCGGTATATGATGATCATTACATAAGGCATGGAAATTCTGCATTGCCTCCTCTTCGAACGTTTAATGGAACCCATTTAGCTTGGGTTCCTGAGTGCTCTGATTATCCTACTGTAGGTAAGACTGATCGCTTCTAACTCTTAAAGTGTAAATAGTCACCTGCACGCACAACTGCGGCATTTAATAAGTAAAGCATATGTGATGTGTTGACGTATGGTAGATATGTTGGATACGGGAATATTGAATAGAAACTCGTTCTCATCTCATCAGTAGCTCTCACTCCCTCCCAGTCCCATTCTATACTTGTATATCATCCAGCTGTGGTTTTGTTACAACTTCTGTTAATTTTAAATAATCAGAAGTAATATGTCCATCTAACACTTTGTTCAGTGATTGGGCGCAAGGTGGTGCAGAGACTCAAGGGGGCCCAAAAGCTACATATCCTTTTGATAACATATGTAACAACTCTTTGTTATAGTGTAAACAGACATCTTTAAATTCCACTTAATGGGCATGCTGTCAACTTATATATTTGTGCTTTATATAACATACTTTGAAATATTCATTATATTGGAGGGGGCTTCCAGATATTTACACCTGTCTAGGTGAAATGGTGGACAGTAAGTACACTTCAATGGTCCCAAAAATATCTCAGCGTTGAGGTCCCTCATTGCTTTAGATTCTAACTGCCTTGATATTAGTATGTGTACTGTGCTTTGAAAGCTGAATTACTAGCAAATAATAATTGGGGAACGTGGATCTAGAAAGTCGTTTTCTAAGTTGCAAGACACAGTTCAGACATCAACAAAGATTAGCATTGGTCACTTTGTCATCAGAATCAGAAATAGCTAGTTCATAGTCACAGAATGCTGCAAAGCATGTGCTTTTGTAAGATTTAACATACTATTTTTCTTGAATATAAGATATATATATATATATTTGCAGAGCCACCTACTAACTATGGTCTTAAGGAAGAAAAGGAAAGGAAGTGGAGAGAAAGTTCTTCCAATGATATAAGAAGTCTTTATTCAGCTTCCTATAAAAAGCCACCACCTGCTGCATATGCGATCCCCCGCTACGGAGTGGCACCCTGCATACTCTCCAGTAACATGTATCATAGTAACAACCTCAATAAAAGTCTAGATTTCAGATACTACAGACATTTACAGGTACCTGATCATCCAGTGCAGAGTATCGGCAGCTCCCTGGGAAATGAATCACCATGTCTTCACCAGAAATCTATGCCCTTTGTTTGCTAAATACATTCTATCAGGCAATATACTTTCATTTATAAACTTTACTAGTCAGGATTTCTTACACCAACAGAGCTAAATGTACCCAAAGAAAATAAAGAAGTGATCGAATAACCAAAATTTTCAACTGATGCATTGTTTTTTTGTTTTTTTTTGGTTGTTTTTGTTAATATTGATTAGAATTCTATTAAAGCATCATAAAATAATTTTGGAATAATAGTTTAAACTGTTAAAACCATTGGACTGTTATATTTTTCTAAAGTTTATTGTATGGTGCTACATATCAAGATCTAGATAATTACAGGGTCAATAAGAGAAAAGTGTAGATGTCCAAGATTAAATAAATGGTACTAAAGTGACCTAATATTGGACAACCAGCCTCTAATAGGCAATGGAAGGTTACAAGCTCCACGATCAATAGATGGCCTTAATAGTGGCAAATTATTAGACAATCATCGTTTCATTGGGGTTGAGCACTTTTGTTTTCAAAAGTCACAGATTGGTCTTTTAGGTCAAATATATGTTAGGGGCCAAATGCAAGCATCAATAAATAAAGTGGTTTGGCAAAAGTAGGTCAGTGCTTTGCAACAGAAGGGTGATAATTAAATAGAGTTGTAATGGCCACCCAGGTTGTCATAGGGGTGTCTGCCGTTGGATATGTCCTTCTCTGGTGAGAGGCTGTGCTGCAGAATATTCCAGATGTCCCAGCAGCTGGATCAGGATAGGGAGAGTAGCAGAGCTCTTACAAGAGCTAGTGATTTAGCTAGATGCAGGTTCCCTTCAATAATGAGACAAGGCTACGTATTGAGGGTTAAGCACGAACTGATTTAATGGGCACACAAGCATTTCTTTTATCATTTCTTTTATACAACTTTTCCCACAAGGTTACCACCCATGTGGACCTTGTTGGGCACCGAAAACACAAACTCAACAACCAATCATTTACAGTTACACAGTTAAACACTCCCATTCATTACAGTAAATTCCTCCCCTCTGCTTGGGAGATAATTGAGTTAATGGCTGTATCAGCTCAGTTATCTCCAGGGGAAAAATATACTTTTTACCCAATTTTTAGAAAATCAAAACTATACATCCAATTCCAATAAAACTTAAATTTTCAGAACAAGCATAATTATGGGACAAACAAATTCAAAAATCATACGTATCGGTTCAGGGGTTCGGGAGATAGCTGGAAATCCCATTCCTACCCAGCGGCACACGGGGCTCCTGCCCAAAATAGTTCCATGTGTTCAGCTGGTGCGGCCGGTCCCTTTTCGTACAATTAAAATACCGAACAGTCATGCTTTTATTGTTCATGAGTTTACTGGTCGTGTGCCGCCTCGTTCATGGATTACGTTTACCGAACGCCATCTTGTTCATATAAATCTGTGCGAAACGAAGTGGTCTTGGAAGTCTCAGCAGTGTTCGGGAGTTTGAGTGTTCGTACATACGAATCGACGGCCACCCAGTGAACCACTTCGAACATTTGCGGTTTGGCACAGAGTCAAGGAGTTAATTGGTGGCACATGCCTGGGCTGGGTGGTCTCTGGTTTGGTAGTTTGTTTGTTCATACGAATGGGCTAGAAGTGTCATTTGTTTTCCCATTCGTATGTGAAATATAACACAAGTAACAAATCCAGTAGTTATAATGTTTCAAGTTTGTTGGCCAAGCAATACCAGGGGGTCTGTTACAAGAGTGATGAAGCAGTAGTCCTCTGCAATTCAAAGTACAATAGTCTACTGCTTTCCTGCTATAAAATACAGCATACCTAAATAGTCACACAAACGTCAATTGAAGGTACAGAATGGAGTAACCCCAGAGGCAAAACACAAAATTAAACAAAAAAGCAGTACACCAAGGGGAACAATACACTGACGTTTTCACAATATGTTCTTTTAAAATTAAAACATTTATTCAAAATATAAAACAATGGCCGGAAGGCAGCACAAAAATAAACAAAGATTTAGAAGCGTAAAAGACAAATACCGCCCAAGAGAGCTCAAGAATGGTCAAGAAATACTTTAATACATCTTGAAAAGTCTTCAGTTAGACTCCAGTGGTGCCTCGCCTGTAGAGGCACAAAGGGCGATCGACATCAGGTAATTGTCATAAAAAAAAATTTGAAAAAATGATCTATTGCTAGTGGTAAAATAGTAAACTTCTGACATTGTTTCCCAAAGAGAAAGGGTTAACTTACAAATGTCATTACAAATAGGAAACATACATCATACAGTACTGCTTTATTGTAATTTCTCCCTCTTCTTCTTCTACCACATCACCGAATGACTCATTGATAATGAATGATGATTGCCTGGATAAGCCTTTTAGAGCAGCTGGGCATGTGTAGAACATATGTCATTTGTGAAAAGGGCCCAGTCCAGGGGCACCTCAGACATGCTCATTCTGCTCCTGGAGGTGATTTCTGAAATGCTCCATTTGATCTCTGGTAGAGCATCTTGAGATTTACAGATAGATAAAGAATACTAAAAAAAGGTATGACCACATGCTACTCAAAAAGCGTAATCTACCTTCTTTCATATCCTTGTCACCTTAAATATGTGGGTAGAACTAAACGTCTATTACATGTACAAATTTATGAGCACATTAGAAATATTAAAAAAGGTTTCGAGAATCACAATGTATCATTACATATTTAAAAAATGCACAATAGCGATCCAACACTATTACAATTTATGGCAATAGAAAAAGTGAACTTCAACTGGAGAGGGGAGGACATAATTGAAAAACTTGGGAGAACGGAAATGAAATGGATTTTCATTTTAAATACTATTAGTCCATATGGATTAAATGTGGATTTCAAATTCTTTCATTTCCTATAAACCATTTCTCTACTAATATTCTGCATGTTTTTTATTCAATTGTATTTTTGGTAAGGTTGTTTCTATTTATTAATCTATTTTTATGAATGTATTTTTGATGAATTTTTATAAATGGATTTTTCTAAACTAATTTTATAATTTTACAATAAATCAGTCACTTATATATTAATTATACCAATTTGAAGACTGATGTAATGTAATTTATGTTTTTATGATTTATTGCTCTGAATTTGAGAATATGTATTTTTAAAAATATATAATAGTTAAATTGCACCAACTAATTTACAGGATACATTGTGATTATTTATTTCATCTATTTATTTATTCTAAACTGCATGGAGACAACTATGCTGAAAAGCCAAATAAATCATGTAGAGTAATATGGGAACTTTAGTAATATGCTGCATAGAGGATGTGTTGTTACGGTATTGGTGACCGATACACATTTCCTCGAAGCACAAAGCATTATGGTTCATGTAGTTTCGAGAAACCGGAAATGACGTGCCGGATCAACTGAAAGACGTCTCAACATCAGGAACAGGTGAACATCACGCCTACTTATAATATGACAGACATCATTGGATGGAAGAATAGAAGGGGCAGACCTTAACATTTGAAACGGAACCAGGAACATGACGATTGAGAAAGCCCACGGAGGGTGAAACACGTCTTGGCGTAAGAAGGACTTTAGGATCAATCTAATTTGATATTTTTTATTGTGTTTTTATTTTCATTATTTAATAAATAGAATATTTTATCATACACAACGGTCCTGAAATCTTTGTTCCTTGCTGTGGTTCCCGGAGCCAAAGGGGGAAGTATCACCCCATAAGTTGATACAACATGCTTATACTCAGAGCCAGTTAACAGGCTCTAGAAAACGTGAGCAATTCTACTATATGATTATAGTCACCTTTATCTATGTGAATATTTAAATACTACACCTAGATTCTCCTGTCTTTTTTTCTGATTGAGGATATTGCAACCTGGAAAACTGGGTTGACAAATCTGAGTTTTAAGGTCTGATTGCCACCTGTGAAGTGCACCCAAGTGTAATGTTTGGAGCCTATATCTGAAAAGACTATGAAAATGTGAGTTTGTATTATCTATTAGTTATATCTAGTTATCTAACCAGCAGATTTACACTATTAGTGTCTTTCTTTCTCATTTATCTTTCATATGTTCTTAAACCAAAACGAAACAAAAGAAACCTTCTAGGGAGAGGGTGTCAGGTTACTCTATGGAAGGGGGGTGAGGAGGGGATCAATAGATTATCTATATTAGGAATAAGTTCTAGAGAACTTCAGTAAAGATATAAATGTATATAAACTAATGGTGGTGAATAAACTAAATTAAACAATATCAAAAGCAATACAAAATAAAAGTAAATACCTGAGATACCTTTACTACCTGAGACAATACCACCCATACTAAACTTTTAAACATTTATTTATTACACTAGGATTCTCTGTTGTTCGTTTGATTTTCACTTCACCCACGAGGTGTTCACGGTTATTTAATTATTATTTTTTATTTTTAATATTTTTCTTCAGGCTATCTGTTATTTCTCCTTTTTAAGGGGGGGTTTAGCGTTTATTAAAGTGTGCCCTCGAAGGAGCAGCAGTGTAGTGCTTATCTATCCTCTGGAATTTTATTCCGCTCTAATAGACAAATTTGCAACATTATAACTTTGTTTCACTTTGCTTCCCCCCTCCGGTTACAATCTGTTATTTACTTTTTGTTACTTTATCTTCTTATGTTTACTTTACATATTGATAATTTCAGTGCAATTACTTTCCAAAGTATTAGAGTGGAGAGTCTCTGATTTTTCTTCCTTTTTTTTTTTTTTATTTAATACTAATTCTTCTTGACCTTTCTGCTGCCTTTGACACTGTTCACCATGTCCTCCTTCTCCAAACTCTTCAATCACTCGGTCTCTGTGACACTGTCCTCTCTTGATTTTACTCATATCTTTCCCAACACTCATTCAGTGTCTCCTTTTCTAATGATACCTCCTCCCTTTGTCCAGTCTCTGTTGGAGTCCCCCAAGGCTCTGTCCTTGACCCCCTTCGATTTTCTTTTTATACTGCCTGTCTTGGCAAACTTATTACCTCATTTGGATTCCAATACCACCTGTACAATGATGACACTCAGATATACCTCTCCTCCACGGACTTCTCCCCTTCCATCCTGCAACATGTCACTGCTTGCCTTTCTTCCATCTCTGATTGGATGTCCTCCCTCTTTTTAAAACTGAATCACTCTAAAACTGAACTCCTTGTCTTTCCTCCTCCTAATACCGATCCCTCTCTTTCGCTCTCCCTTCAATTGAGTGTACCCACATAAGTCCATCCTTGCAAGCGCGCTGTCCTGGTGTTATACTTGATTCTGGCCTCACATTTGAGCCTCACATCCAGTCTTTTACCAAATCCTGTAGATTTCACCTTAAAAACATAGCCCGCATACGCCCCATTTCTTACGCAAGATGCTACTAAGGAGCTTGTCCATGCTCTAGTAATCTCTTGCATGGTTTATTATAACTCTCTCCTAATAGATCTGCCCACAACTTGTATTGCCCGCTACAGTCTGTAATGAATGCTAGACTGATTTTCCTCTCCTGTCGCTCCTCTCACACCTCTCCCCTCTGTCAGTCGTTACATTGGCTTCCTGTATCCTATAGGAATCAATTCAAGGTACTAATCCACACCTATAAACCCCTACTAATTCTATCCCCTCCTATATTTATTCACTGATCCGCAGGTATACCCCTTCTTGGTCTCTCCTCTCTGCCCATGACCTTCTCCTGTCAGCTGCTTGCACCCAAACGATCAACTCACGCTTGCAGGACTCTCGGATGGCTCCTTTCCTTTGGAATAACCCGATACAACTATCAAGATGTCCCCTAGTCTTCAGTCATTTAAAAAGTGCCTCAAAACCTCTTTAGGAAAGCTTATGGCCTCCCACAGTAACCTCTACTTCACATACCTGTCCCTTGCACTCTCCTAAAGGGCAGTGCTCTATTCTCTCCTTCAGCTCTGCTTTACTCCACTTTGTTTGATTGCTATCTCCTGTCCTGTTGTGTTTTACGCCCCACCTCCTATAGACTGTAAGCTTGTTTGAGCAGGGCCCTCTTCGACCTATTGTTCCTGTAAGTTTTTGTAATTGTCTCATTTATTGTTAAATCTCCCCCTTTGAGACTATTGTAAAGCACTACGGAATATGCTGGTGCTATATAAATACCAGTAATAATAATAATAATAATAATAATACAATGTAAGCAAGATATTTCTTTGCTACAGAGGGATTTAGATAGACTGGACACTCAAATGGCAGATGAAATTTTATGTAGAAAAATGCAAAGTTATGCACTTCGGCATAAAGAATGCACAAGCAACTTATACCCTTAATGGAAGCGAATTGTAGATTATGCTAGCTTTAGTGTACCTATAATCTTAATTTTATTAATGACAGGAGGCGAGTATTTGCTTAAGACTTTCTTTACTTAAGCTTCACAGCAGCACTTTTTTACTTAGTAACAGGGTAACCAATCAGAAAAAAGATAACATGGCATAAAAGTCCCTCCCTGTGACGTCACTTCCTCTTTCTGGCTGCGAACAAGTAGGAACAGGAAACTGATAAAGAAGTCCAGATGCGAAATCCAGAATGCCAGGTGAGAAAGTTGATGCTTGAGAGGGAACAGGAACGTAAACAAAGATGTCTTCTTGGAGAGCTGAGATAATGCTTGATGATACAGCAACTAGGCTTGTCCTCTTGAGGGAGCTTTACGCTGAAACGAGAGAGCAGAGTCGAAACCAAGGATTAATCCGTGAATTGGATTTCTAAAATTATGACATCCAGTAATTAGAAATCATATATCATAGCCCACCTCCAACAAAGTGTTAAACTATTTACCATAGAGTGTAACCCTTAGCCCCCCCTGGGAGAAGATACATCGTGTATTACTCTTATCTTAGATGAACTTACCTATTGAGGCGACTCTAAAGGGGGGGAAAACGATAGTGAATGGGTGGGAAATACTCGCCTCCTGTCATTAATAAAATTAAGATTATAGGTACACTAAAGCTAGCATAATCTACAATTTTATAACATGACAGGAGGCTTCGTATTTGCTGTTTTAACGCTCCCCGAGAAGGGGTAAAGAAGCGTGCACAGCCGGACGAAAATAGAAGTTGCGGAACGTCTGCTCCCGTGACCAGTCTGCAGACTGAAGAATGTCTCGAAGAGAGGCTCCCGCGTTGAATGCTCCCGATGCCGCCGCTCCCCTGATGGAGTGGGCTCCGAAGGATGCTTCAATCCCGGCCAGGGAGAGTAACCATCTAACCCATCGGGCAAGGGTTGTGGTTGATACCGGATGGTGAGGTCGAACATACGAGACCAATAGTTGGCTGGAGGAGTTTGAACGGAGAGAGGAGGTGAGTAGTAAATAACGGGAGAGAAGTGAAACCACACACAATTTCGGGTGGTTAGGGAAGTACGGGTAAAAAACTGAAGAAGAGTTTGATTTTGTCCGTCTGGATACTAAAAAGGTGACACCTTCTGGAGAAAAATTGACAGCGTCATGGTCAAATGCTCGAACATCCGATACCCGTCGGAAGGACACTAGGCAAAGTAACAGGGTGAATTTTGCAGAGAGTTGACGGAGGGATAGATCTTCGTTGTTTGGCCAAGTTTCCAGGAAGTGAATCATGACATTGACGTCCCAGAGATGGGAGTATTTCGGTGTTGGAGGGCGAGCCAGTTTAATGCCCCGCAAAAGCCTACAAACCAGCGGGTCCTGGCCCACTGGAGTTCCTTCTAGGGGAACGTGGGCTGCCGAGATGGCTGACCGGGCAACGTTGATGGATCGGTAGGATCGGCCCAGGTCGAATAGATGAGAGAGGAAATTCAATATGAACTGTCTAGGGGCAGTAAGGGGATCGGTATGCCGTTCCAGGCACCAATTGCACCAAGTGTTCCAGGAGGAAAGGTAGCATCTTCTGGTGCCAGGGGCCCATGAATCCCAGAGGAGTTCCTTAGTTCTCTGCGATAGTTCTCCGAAATGCCAGGTTCCCCTGAAAGAGTCCAAGCTACTAGGTGGAGGTGGTCTTGCAGTATCATTGGATGAGGATTCCCTTGAGGGTCCTCTAGGAGATTGGGCCATGGAGGTAGTAGTAGAGGATGTCGACAGGAGAGGTCCAGGAGATCTGGAAACCAGGCTTGGCCCCGCCAGAGTGGGGTGAGTAGAACCAGCATGACCTGTTGTCTGCGAACCTGAAGAAGGATTCTGGAGATCATCGCAAATGGAGGGAAGGCATAGGCTCCCGTTGTCGGCCACCTCTGAAGGAAGGCATCCACTGCCGAGCATTCTGGGTCTGGGAGCCAGCTGAAGAAACGAGGGACTTGAAAATTCGTCCGGGAGGCGAATAGATCTAGAACAAACGGGCCCCTGAGTTTGGAGATGCGAAGGAAGATTGTCCTGTGTAGGCGCCAGTCGCTGGCGTCTCTCCAATGTCGGGAGAACCAATCCGCGGTAACGTTCGTCTCCCCTGGAAGATATTCTGCTTGAAGTGTGATGTTGCGTTGGAAGCAAAATTCGTAGATGTCCTTTGTCACTTCGGAGAGGATGTGAGATCTGGCTCCGCCTAATTTGTTGATGTATTGGACGGCTGAGATATTGTCCATCCGAAGGAGAATACAGCAGTTTGAGAGATGATTGGTCAAACTGCGAATTGCGAAAGAGCCGGCTATTAACTCCAGGCAATTGATGTGGAGAGAATGTTCTGTGTTGGTCCATGGTCCTCCGGTGGATGATGTATGGCAGGTTGCGCCCCAGCCTAGAAGGCTCGCGTCTGATTCCACCACGAAGTCCGGAGTGGGACCGAAAATTGCCTTGCCGTTCCAGGCAGACATGTGGCGGAGCCACCAGTAAAGTTCCTCCCTCACTTCGGTGGTGATCGGGACCCTCTGATCGTATGATGGGTGGGTCCGGAGGAATTGAGCTTTCAAGCGTTGCATGGCCCGATAGTGTAGTGGACCTGGGTAGATTGCCTGAATGGAGGCTGAAAGTAGGCCTACGATCCGAGCCAAACCTCGGAGGGGTAGATCTGCTTGACGAAGCGTTTTGCGTAGTTCTTTCCTGATCGCAGTTAACTTGGATTGAGGCAGGCGAAGAACACAGGTTGAAGAGTCGATCTCGAAGCCGAGAAATTGAATGACTCTGGATGGGGCCAGTGATGATTTCTCTTGGTTGATGACAAATCCCAAAGATTCGATCAATAAAGATGTATAGTTCGTCTGTGAACGCAGCCTGGATACGTCTTCGCAGAGTAGCAAGAGGTCGTCGAGGTAGATTAGGCAACGAATGCCCCTTTCTCGAAGATGTGCGGTGACTGGTTTGAGTAGTTTGGTGAAGCACCACGGGGCGGAACTCAGGCCGAATGGAAGGCAGGTGAATTGAAAAATCCGGTGGTGCCAAGGAAAGCGGAGAAAACGCCGACTGGATGGATGTACTGATACAGAGAGGTAAGCATCCTTGAGATCGAGTCGGGTGAACCAATCGCCTGGTCGGAGAATGTCTCTGAGGAGATGTATTCCTTCCATTTTGAAGTGTCTGTAAACCACGAAAGTATTCAGTTGGCGAAGGTTGATTACTGGGCGGTTGAGAAGGGAGAGAATGAAACTCTATGGAATAACCTTGAACTGTGTTTAGAACCCAGGTATCTGAAGACAGCGTCTTCCACATGTCTACACAAAGTGACAACCTGCCCGCATGATAAACAGTAGAAAGGTGAAAGATAGGGAATCTCACCTGTTGGGTATCTGTTGCGTCCGCGGGCTCTGTATCCTCTTCCCCTATCCGCCCTTTGGGTGTAGGAGCCCCTTGATTGATAGTTGGGGAAGAATGGTGAAGTGGGGGTTCTCTGGCGTTGATTTGTGGACCAGAAGCGGCTGACTGTACGACCCCTTGTACGGCCAGCCCTGCCAAAAACCCGTGAGGGTTGATGATGGAATACCCTTTTCATGGATGACTGCGCCTTGTTTAGTGTGGCGTATAAGTTTACATGTTTATGTAATTCTTTAATGTAGGGTTCTCCAAACAACAAGCCTTTGGCCTTGGGACCCAATTCTTTTGTTCCCAAGTCAGCTAACTTGGCATCCATACGCAGCAGCACTGCTTTTCTACGCTCGGTACAGAGAGATGTATTTGCATTGCCCAGCAGGCAAATTGAGCGTAGTGCCCATTCTCTTATCACGGATGGGTCTAAAGGATCTTCATTAGAAAGGGCTTCATCAGCCAGTAGAAGAATTTTGGCCAGGGGTCCCAGGATATCTAGCATTTTGTCTTGCGTGAGGCGCAAGCTGCGCTCAATGCCCTTTTTAGGGTCACGGCCGGATCTGGCCATATATGTGTAGAGCAGCGTGTCAAACTCTGGGGTGACAGCGACCTTGTCCGGTAGAGAAGGTCTAGGACATTCGGCTCTTAGGCGCTTGCGGACTTCCCGATCTAGGGGTCTCCTGATCCAAAAATGTATATACTTGGAGAGATGGTCTGGGAGTGACCATTCAGATGATCGAGGGTATCTGATCTGTCTTGGGTCGAAAAGAGGTTGACCAAACGAATCCAGAAAGGATTCAGCGTCCCCAGAAGGATTGGAACTGGGTACCATATCTTCAGTTGTGAGATCTCCCATAGCAGTTTGAAGGAGAGGTGCTCCTTTAAACGATGTCTCGGGCCAGTCTTCCTCATCTTCAGAGGAGTGGTCAGCTTGCCATTCATCTAGGATGGCTAAGGGGTGTAGGTCGAAAGAATCTTCCTCCTCTTCCGATAGAGTGGGCTGGACTGAGTGCTTCTCTTTAGTGTCTGACTGTTTGGGGCGTTTCGCCGGTTCTTTCCCCTTGCGTTTGAGAGGTTCTGGCCCATTCCCTTTCCAATATCTCTTATTGGGTTTGGAAGGGTTTATTTTTGTGGAATCGGACTCCACCGCTTCTTCGTCAGAAAGCGGGGGTTCAGATATTTGTGGATCCTTTGGCTCAATGGGCAGCACCCGAGCCAGGGCCTTTTCTAGTGAAACGGCTACAGCCGCATTAATAATTGCTTGCAGGTTTTGATCTTGATTTGAAGCCTCCATAGCAACAGTGTTGAGACCTATGGGGCAGAATAGGCCAGCATTAGAATGTATCTTAAGGCCGTCACCATATATCACAATATGTTATAAATCCACAGTGCAAGCTGAAACTGGGGGTCACCCAGCATAAATAACCTCTGGGAATAATTATACAGACCCGTATAGAGGTATGGAGGCACAGACAAAGCGGGCCAATCATGGGCTGTATAAGTAAACAGCAATCATAAATCTTGTGTAGGGATTTTTCCCTATACCCATCCACAGTATAAGTATGGGTTGTATTTAGTCAAAGGTATAGACAGGGAATTTACCCTATATGTATTCCAAGGTATTCAGTAATATAAACAAGGATTGTTTTATTCAATGAGAATATAGGTTAATGTAGTATAAACAAATTTCCACCAGGGGGTGATAGTCTGAAATAGATTGTGGTTGTTCTAATGGTATTTTAAAATCCCTCCTATGGTGAGTAGAGGGAAGTAGAGAACACTTAAACCTGTAATTTTAAGTTATATATAGTACTGAGCAGGTATACTTGAATGTTTGCATTTAATCATATAGGTAAGTTAAATATGAAAACGCCGCGAAATGCGGCAAAAAATGGCCGCCGCACGGCCGGAGAGATTGCAGATCGCGGAACCAAGAAAATGGCCGCCGCGATCTCGCGCATGCGCACAAGCGAACGAGGAGGCCGCTTGGATCTCGCGGATGAGTGCGAGATCCAAGATGGCCGCCGTGCGCACTGAGAGCTGATGGAGGCGTTCTCCACAGCCCAAAAGCCCGGGAAAAACGGGGCACAGAATGCCGCTCGCAAACCGGACTAAAAGAGGTAGCAAACAGATATTAGAAAACGGAAAAAAACAGTTATAAAGAATCGGAATACAAAAGATAGAATTTAGATGTAGTGAAAAACATAAAAATCTCAATAGTGTTTTAGGAAAGTATAGGCAAAGGATAAATAAGGTGGATAAATAAAAGCCCAAGGATAAGAAATATTAGAACAAATATAACAGTATATAATAATAGTGAATGATGTAAAACAGATGACAGAAAATTAATAAGTGAACCACAGAAAAACCCACAGAAAGTAGGAGACAGTGGCACTCTGACCTGTACTGGTGTGAAGCAGCAAAGAAAGAGGAAGTGACGTCACAGGGAGGGACTTTTATGCCATGTTATCTTTTTTCTGATTGGTTACCCTGTTACTAAGTAAAAAAGTGCTGCTGTGAAGCTTAAGTAAAGAAAGTCTTAAGCAAATACGAAGCCTCCTGTCATGTTATAAAATTAGGGATAACACATGAGAATGACTTGGGAATTGTTATAATAAAAACAGAAAATCCAGCGCACTCCATTATCCCCTAAACAGCAACTTCAGTGCGGACAGATTGAGTTTGTTTTTTAAAGTTTTTTTTTTTTTAAAACACCTAATCCAGGCAAAAATAATGGGGGTTTAGTTACATTATATGATCATACATTGCATAAGCCTGCCACAACGTCAATTTACCCAATCTTTTGGGAATTGTTATAGACAGCAAACTATGAAGCAATGTGCAATGTCAATCAGCAGTGGCTAAGACAATAAGGCATTGTCATGCATGAAAAAGGGCATTAAATGAGAATCATTTTGCCTCTTTATAAATCGCTGGTAAGACCACATCTTGAATATGCTGTGCAAGTTTGGGCACTTGTTTTAAAGAAAGATAGTATGGCTCTAGAAAGAGTGCAGAGATGGGCTACAAAATTAATAAAAGGAATGGAACATTTTCACTATAAAGAAAAGTTAACACATTTAAAACCTTTTTAGTTTAGAAAAAACTTTGCCTCAGGCGGAATATGATAACATTATGCAAATATATATCCGGGGCCAATACAAACCATTGTGTGAAAATCTATTCACAAACAGGACTTTACGTAGGACACAAGGTCATGTGTTTAGACTGGAAGAAAGAGGATTTAGTCTAAAGGCAAAGAAAACATTTTTTTTACCATTTGAATAATAAGGATATGTAATTCTCTGCCTGAAGAAGTGGTTTTATCAGAGTCCATACAGATGTTTAAACAGCAACTAGATGTATACTTGCAATAACATGCCTGATCGTCTGCAAAGCCTGATTCCCCAACTTTGCAAGCCCATTCCTTCAGTGAGCAAGCCTGATCATCTGCAAAGGTAGCCTTCTGGAAGACCACACTAAGACTCTATCCTGCACACCTTCATTTATTTTTAACTTAACCACCCTGTACATTTATTTTATTTTTATTTAATATATCCTGTCTACATTGTATATTTTCTTGTATTTATATCTTGTCTGTTATGCTAAAGTTTAGTTTTGCTAGCCCTGTATGTAATTGTTTTATTCACCTATATGCATTCTATTTTTCCCCTCTGATTTGTGACTGACCTCTGACCCCTCCCTTTTCTTATTGATATGTTTGTTTTTATTTGAATATCCATCTCTTCATCTCTGTACCTAGATACATTTCCCCCTCCCTTACCTTTATTGCAAGCTCTCTGACCCTCACATCTCTTTATTCAACAGCCTGATTCCCCAACTTTGCAAGCCCATTCCTTCAGTGAGCAAGCCTGATGCGCACCATCCCCCCCATCCCCCCCCATGCTCATTATTACATTTATAGATTGTCTGTCACACCTACATTTTAGTTAGGTTAAAAAAAAACTGCCTCTTATTAGTACACTCCTGCACTTTTTTTTTTAATTCTTTATTTATTCCAGTACAAGACATCACAAGCAGTTCACATACAGTATCTTATTAGTTTGAAAAAACATACATTGTGTATAACACACTACATTGAAAAAAGTACATTGTGGTAATAACACACTACTTTAGCAAGATGAGTTAACAGCCAAGTTTATCCAAATCCCATACCCATAGACTGCTAAGTGCCAGTATGTCTCCGATCCTCAGAGTATACCGCAGCTTAATGGAAGCTTGGATATCCCGCCTGGGTTTTAATGGTATATAAAACAGTAAACAGATAACAAATGATAAGTGATGACCGCGCTAAAGGCACAAAGAGAATAATAGGGATGATACAGCTGTGCGTAGTATAAGAGCAAAACATTTTCCCATGATTCTATCGCATCCCATTGTGAGTTCCATCATGCGCGGTCGGGCCCAAAAGTAAAAATTTTAAGAAGTGGAAGAGAAAGATAGTATAGAGGAGGTGCCCCGAATGTCCGAGGACTTAGAAAAGGGGAAGAAGGGGGTAGGGGAGGGGGGGGGGGGGGGGGGTGGTCCAAGGAATATTGCCCGAGAAAAGGGCGACTTGAATATTTTACTATACTGACCTCACCCTCCCTCACTGGAGTCCGTATCGATTCTCCCCGTGGCCATTTTGAGTTAACATAGTGCACCGCCTTTCGGAAATGACCCCAGAGGTGCATGCAGGAGAGCTGACTCACCTGCACTTTTTTAACCCGTAAAACAGATTTTTCCTACCTTCACCTGCTCTTGATATTTCAATTATCTCCAATTTTCATTTTTCACAGTTGAGCATTAATCTGTTTTCTCCTCCTCTTTATTTCCTCAGTCTCCCTCAGTATAAAAATCTCTCCTTACACCCACTTCACTCATCCCCCATCCACATTTACATATGCCCTTCTCTGCTACACTCTCCCCTTCTCTCATCTCATGCCTTACACTCATTTTTCTACTCTCTCACTCCAACCCACAATCGATCTCATCCTAGACCCCATGCATACAAAACCCATTCACACCTCCTGTCACTTTCTCTCCTCCTACTTCTAGTAGCTGGTGATGTCTCTCCCAATCCAGGGCCCTTCACCTTCTCTACACACACTAAGACAACCATAAACCCCACAAACCTCATCACAATACCCTGCCCTTTACCCTCACTTATCAAAATTCATTGTGCACTCTGGAATGCCCGCTCTATCTGCAGTAATTTAAAATCAACAACCATACATTACTTTTTCATCTCAAACTCACTCACACTGCTTGCACTTACAGAGACCTGGCTGTCCCCCTCTGATAGCGCTACTCCTGCCTCTTTATGTTTTGGTGGGCTACACTTCTCTCCCACTTCCAGACTCAACTGTAAAGGAGGTGGCGTAGGCATCCTTCTCTCCCCTCAATATACCTTTCAACCAATCATAACTCTATGATCCTATCCTTTTCTTCTTTTGAAGTTCACACTGTCCGCCTATTTAAACCCACTCCTTTAAGAATTGCTATCATCTACCGCCCCCCCGGTTATCCTAGACTATTCATTGAGCACTTTTCTTCCTGGCTTCCCCACTTCCTCTCACCTAGCACTCCTTCCCTTATACTTGGGGATTTCAATATCCCAATCAATAACCCCAATTGCACTGATGCCTCTCGTCTGCTCTCTGTAACCTCCTCCTTTGGCCTTACGCAATGGTCCAATTTAGCAACCCATACAGCAGGAAACACCCTTAAACTTGCCTTCACCAACCTCTGTACTGCCTCTAATCTCTCCAATATTCCTTTTCCTCTATCTGACCACCATCTGCTGACTTTTGACATTGGCATACCTAAGACCCAATTGACACCACCGTCTGAACATCACTCTTACAGAAACCTCCGATGTCTTGACCTAGAGCATTTCTCCACTAATCTCCAAACTCTCCTTTTACCTATCTCTAACCTCACCTGTCCTAGTTCTGCAACCTCCTTCTACAATTCCACCCTCTCCTCTCAACTAGACATCATGGCACCTTGTACTTTTAAATGCCGCAGGCCCCCCCAACAACAACCTTGGCACACCAAGCTCACTCGATACTTCCAAAAATGCTCCAGAACTGCTGAACGCTGTTTGAGAAAGTCTCACTGTGCACTATAAGTTTATGCTGAGCTCATACAGCTTGGCTCTTTCCTCTGCAAAAGTTAATTACTTCAATACCCTCATAACCACACTCTCCAGCGATCCCAAACGACTATTTCACACATTTAACTCTCTTCTTCGCCCTGCTGTTCCTCCTCCACCTACTAACTTGACCGCCTCAGACTTTGCAACTCACTTCACTGACAAGATCTCTATAATCAGGGAAGAGATCTCTCATCTTTCTTCTTCCCCTTACAATGCTTCCCCTAACTTCACTCCCTCTGCAGTTCTATGTTCATTCGCACCCACTACATTGGAAGAGGTTTCTGCTCTGCTCCAGTCCTCCCGCCCCACCACCTGCTCCCTAGATCTAATTCCCTCGCATCTCATCCGTACTCTGTCTTCTTCTCTTATTCCACCTCTCACTAAAATTCTCAATCTCTCTCTCTCCTCTGGTATATTTCCACCGCCCCTCAAACATGCAACTGTAACCCCAATTCTAAAGAAGCCTTGACCCTAACTCCCCATCCAACTATCGTCCTATCTCGCTACTGCCTTTTGCATCCAAGATCCTTGAAAGAATTGTGTATGCGAGATTGACAGACTTCCTCGAGTCATACTCTCTGCTAGACCCGCTTCAGTCTGGTTTCCGCTCTAAGCACTCTGTGGAAACGGCACTGACCAAAGTATACAATGATCTACTCGCTGCAAAATCTCGTGGTCACTACTCTATCCTAATTCTCCTTGACCTGTCGCGGCTTTTTACACTGTTGATCATCAACAGCTTCTTCTCATCCTCCGCAATATCGGTCTACAAGATATTGCTCTCTCCTGGTGCTCCTCCTACCTCTCCCAGCGCTCTTTCAGTGTTTCTTTCTCTGGCTCTGCTTCTTCTCCCCAACTCATCTCTGTTGGTGTCCCCCAAGGTTCAGTCCTTGGTCCCCTACTGTTCTCCATCTATACTGCCTCCCTTGGTAAACTCATTAGCTCCTTTGGCTTCCAATATCATTTCTATGCAGATGACACGCAAATCTACCTGTCCTCTCCTGATCTCTCCCCGTCCCTCTTGACTAGTGTCTCTGACTGCCTCTTTGCTGTTTCTAACTGGATGGCTGCCCACTTCCTTAAACTAAACTTGACCAAAACTGAAATTCTGGTCTTTCCTCCCTCAAGTGTTATTACTCCTGTGTCTGTCTCCCTCCAAGTCAATGGTGCTACCATCAGCTCCACCATGCAGGCTCGCTGCCTAGGTGTTCTCTTTGACTCCGACCTCTCCTTCAAGCCTCATGTTCAATCTATCACCAAATCCTGTAATTTCCATCTCAAAAACATTGCGCGCATCCGCCCCTACTTAACGCCAGATGCAACTAAGGTGTTGGTCCATTCCACTGTCCTTTCTCACCTTGACTACTGTAATCCGCTTCTCAGTGGTCTTACGTGCTCCCAACTTGCGCCATTATAGTCCATAATGAATGCGGCGGTGAGGCTCATCTTCCTGTCCGCCCGCACCTCCCATGCCTCACCCTTCTGTCATTCCCTAAATTGTCTTCCTAGAAAATATAGAGCTCAATTTAAAATTCTGGTTCTTGCTTTCAAATCTCTACATAATGCTGCTCCCACCTATCTATCCTCCCTTATACACAAGTATGTCCCGTCTAGGCCCTTACGATCTGCTGAAGACTTACGTCTATCTTCTGTCTGTACTCCCACCACTGATGCTCGCCTTCAAGATTTCTCGAAGGCTGCACCGTTCCTGTGGAACTCTCTTCCCTCCTCCGTTAGATGCTCACCCAGTCTCCACTCCTTCAAAAAATCGTTAAAAACCCACTGCAACGAAAGCCCTGTTTTAACAAGCCTCAGAGAAACAGCATTCCGTTTAACTATGCGTATATACGCCTAATTAATGTAATTCCAAAGAACTGAACAAACTACCGAAGCACCCGACCTCCCACCGAGGTCGTGTGCCCCTCATTTACCTCCCAGACCTTGCGGTTAACCGCAAGGTAATTGACGAAAGACATGGTGGTCCTCGTTTGTTTGACGAACACGTGGCAGTCTCCATTTTAAAACCATCGAACGCTCAGCGGTGGAAAGACAACCATCCTCTGGAACTATTTTTGGACACTTATTCCGCCACCCACCGCTGATAAGTACCGAGTCCTCGTTCATACGGTTAATATCTCCCGAACATGTTAATCACTTTGCCGTTCGGGACTTTCTTTTCACCCAAGATATACCGACCCCAGGTAACTACAATTATCGAACTCTCTTCGGATTGAATTGCACGAACAACTGGTAAACTTAAACTTTACTCGACGATATTGAGAACTGTGTTAGTGGGATCTGAGCGCTATTCACCTATAATATGCGCTCAGATCCAAGCTATCTGGGGGTATGTGGAATATGTTTGGTTAAATCTAAGTTATAGATTTTAATACAGTTTTGTAAAATATAAAAAGGACATGTTTTTCTCTACCTGGAGATAATTAGGTTCTCTGCAACCACTTAAGTTAATTATCTCCAGGATAGAGAGGAGGGGTTACACTGTTACTGTGGGTGTGTTTCCTAATTGTACTGTACACTGATTGGTGCTGTATATTTTGTCACAGTCTTCCACAAGGTCCCCTGTGGGAGTTCCTTTGCTGGAAGACCATCATAAAAGGGCTGAGTTTGGCCATCAATAAACAGATCGTTTCACCCCTTCATGAAGTCTCGACTCATGTTTGGGGGATTGGGAGCTTTAATCACTATTTTACTCTACTCAGCTTGGATTTCGGGAAACGCTACAAGGATCAGCGCTGCACGGATAGCAGGATCCTTTACACTGGTGGCAAGCAGTGGGATTTTCTCCCAAACGGATGTACCGAACCGGAGCAAGTAGTGAATGGCGCATAGATACGAACGCTTGAAACGAACAACGCTGAAAGAACTGCTGGAAGCTCGAGGCATAGTGGCAAGTAATAAACTGAAAGCCACGCTAATAGCCGAACTACTGGAGAGCGATCAAACCAGCGAACAACAGATGGCGAATGCGGAGGAAACCGAGTTCCAAAAGGACGTGAGATGGAGACTCAGCCTGGTAGGACCTAACCCAACACCGGAGATCGTGGTACAAGCTACGGAGGCACAGAATGCCCGGGAAGCCCGAGAAGCTAGAGACAGATCACCCCCTGTGGATATATTGTCGCTATCTGGATCTACAATGGGGCGACAGCGCAAAATCAACTACGCTGCATTTAAAAGCTTTGTCGAAGGTGAGACGGATATTGATAATTATTTACAGGACTTTGAGAGACAATGTGTGCTAGAAGATTTAGAAAGAGCTAACTAGGCTGTGGTACTAAGCAGCAAATTATCAGGCAGAGCAGCAGAAGCATTGAGAGCTGTGCCAGATAGGAATATACAGAACTATGAAAAGATCAAGATTTTGTTAGCACGGTATGCTGTCACTCCTGAAGCCCACAGAAGGAAATTTCGGGCTCTCAGGAGACAAGGCAAGGATTCATACACAGAGTGGGCATTTCGTATGCAACACGCTGCCAGTAACTGGATGCAGGGGAGTCAGGTGACTACCCTAGAGGATGCTGTACAATTAATGCTACTGGATCAGTTTTTTGACTACACTCCAGCAGAGGTTAGAGACTGGGTCAGAGACAGGAAGCCACAGACTGTGGAAGAGGCAGCAAGGTTGGCGGACTAATTTCACGAGACCAGACGGCTGGATGGAAATCGAGGGTTCACTGGGTCGCGCCCCTCACCTGGTCCCACAACTACCCCGCAGAGGGTAACACCAACGGTGAGCAACACCACAACCACAGGGTACCAAAAGACCACTCCAATGTGTTATGGGTGCAAGCAAGTGGGACACATCAAACCTAATTGTCCACAACGTACTACAGACCGCTGGGGGTGAACACCAGCCCCACCGACAAAAGCAGCAGCACACTGTGTACAAGAGGATTACAACCCCCCAGCTCCAGCGTCACCCAGTAACAATACGGAAAATTGGTCCACGTTACATGAAGTGAACCCCATACAAGCCGCTGGAGATAATCGGTCTCACCACAGACAGTTCGTGAAGTTAAATGGACAAGAAGCTAGAGGACTGAGAGACAGCGGGGCTACTATTACCCTAGTACAACCTCACTGGGTTACCCCTTCACAACACACAGGACGCACCATTGCTGTAAGGGTAGCCGGAGGGGCAATACATAAACTACCAACGGCTCGGGTACATATTGATTGGGGTACTGGGGCCAAGTCTGTGGAAGTGGGCATCATGCCGGATTTACCAGCAGAAGTATTGTTGGGAAATGATCTGGGGTTTTTGACGTCCCAATTGGCGGCACCCAGCCAAGAAGGAGCGTTACCTGTCACCACCCGGCAACAGTCCAGAGCTATGGAAGCCTCCCCCTCACCCAACGACCAGGTAAGCGATAATTCCCCGACAGTTAACCCTGACCATACACTTTACTGGGGTACCCCACAAGACTTTGGGCAAGCCCAGCGGGAGGATTCCACACTATGAGGGTATCGGAGGGAGGCAGACCAACCTCAGGGAGACATAGATTAGGCAAGATATACCTGGGAAAAGGGTCTACTATACCGGGTGATGGGGGGGACAGAGAAAGGGGCAGGCCAAGTAGCAAAAAGGCAATTAATAGTACCCCGTAAGTATCGGACAGAATTATTACGGATCAGCCATGACATTCCCCTAGCAGGTCACTTAGGAATAAAAAAGACTAGGGACCGGCTCACCCAGTCGTTCTTCTGGCCGGGAGTCACTAGGGAGCTGCAGGATTACTGTCGAGCCTGCGAGGTATGCCAAAAGGTAGGAAAGAGAGGGTATCACCCCCGGGGAAAACTGCGCCCCCTACCCATAATCGAGGAACCGTTTTTCCGCGTGGCCGTCGATTTAGTCGGACCACTCAGCTAGCCCAGTCCCTCAGGTAACAAATACATTCTTACTGTGGTGGACTATGCTACCCGTTATCCGGAAGCAATAGCTCTGTCAAACATACATGCAGAGACAGTGGCAGACGCACTGGTTCAGGTGTTCACTAGGGTAGGATTCCCTAGGGAAATAGTGTCAGATCAGGGAACCCAATTTACAGCGGTGGTTACCCAACAACTCTTGCAGAGATGTGGGGTAAAACCCATACTAAGTTCACCCTATCATCCCCAGACGAATGGCCTCTGTGAGCATTTTAATGGCACACTTAAACAAATGCTAATCACGTTCACAAAGACCTGTCGAAATTGGGAAAAGTTTCTTCCACATCTGCTCTTTGGGTATCGGGAAGTATCCCAGGAGTCTACCGTATTCTCCCCGTTTGAATTGCTATACGGGAGACGAGTCCGGGGACCCCTGGACCTGGTACGAGAGCATTGGGAAGGAGCTATGGGGGACACAGGTACCCCTGTAGTAGCGTTTGTACTGGAGCTCAGGGACCGCCTACAGGCTCTGACCGAAATGGTTTGGGCGGGCCAACAGAGACAGAAGCGCTGGTATGATAAGGGGGCTAGAGACCGTAAATTGGAAATAGGACAAAAAGTCCTATTACTAAAGCCCACTAAGACTGACAAGTTACAAGCCTCCTGGCAGGGCCCCTACACGGTGATAGACCGGATCAGTGATACCACTTACATTGTGACAGACTGTTCCGATGAAAGGATCCGACGATCCTTTCATGTGAATATGCTTAAACCATATAGAGAGAGACCAGAGGAAGTCTCCGCTGTATGTGCCCCGGCGTATGAGGATAGCGAGGGTATTTCTTCACCTGACCTGCTTCCCCAAAAACCTTCAGGGGTAGAACAGGTCCAGCTAGGCCCCGAATTGAGTGCAGAGGAGCAAGAGCAGGCTTCCCAACTGTTAGAGGGATTTGGAGGCATGTTTTCTGCGGCCCCAGGCTATACGACCATGGCAGTCCACAGAGTGGAGACCCCAGGCCAGTTACCCCTGCGGCAGCAGCCTTACCGAATCCCAGAAGCAGTACTGGAAAGCATGCTAAAAGAACTCCAGGATATGTTAGAGCTGGGAGTAATAGAGGCATCTCAAAGCCCATGGGCTTCCCCAGTGGTCCTGGTTCCTAAAAAAGACGGGACCACACGGTTCTGTGTGGATTATCGCAAACTTAATGATAGGACGATCACAGACGCATACCCCATGCCCAGAGTAGATGAGTTACTGGACCGTATGGCTGGGGGGAATTATTTGACCACTATTGATTTGTGCAAAGGATATTGGCAAATCCCCTTGGAGCCTAAGGCCATTCCGAAATCGGCATTTGTCACCCCATTTGGCCTATACCATTTTAAGGTAATGCCATTTGGGATGAAGAATGCCCCAGCTACTTTCCAAAGGATGGCTGACCGGCTCCTGGAGGGATTTCAGGGCTTTGCTTGTGCTTACCTGGATGATATAGCTATCTTCAGTGGCACCTGGGAGGCCCACCTGGAACACATATCAGTAGTGCTCAATCAGATTCAGAATGCAGGACTCACCTTAAAACCTGAAAAATGCCATGTAGGCATGGCTAAGGTCCAGTATTTAGGACACCGGGTAGGGTCAGGGAAACAGAGACCAGAACCAGCAAAAATTGAGGCTATCACACAATGGCCCCAAGCCCGGACTAAAACCCAGGTTATGGCGTTCCTAGGCACAGCGGGTTATTATAAAAAATTTGTAGCCGAATATAGTGCCCTAGCCAAACCTCTGACTGACCTCACTAAAAAGTCACTACCCCGACAAGTAGCCTGGTCCCCTGAGTGCGAGGAGGCTTTCCAGAAACTCAAAGCTCTAGCATGTAAGCTCCTTGAGCAGGGCTCTCAACCCCTCTGTTCCTGTGTGTCCAACTTGTCTGGTTACAACTACATGTCTGTTCGTCCACCCATTGTAAAGCGCTGCGGAATTTGACGGCGCTCTTTAAATATCATAATAATAATAATAATAATAATATTCAAGAATCTAATTTTTCAATGTAGGTAATAGCTTCTTGATCCAAGGATAACTCTGACTGCCATTCTGGGGTCAAGAGGGAATTTATTTTCCTAGCTTGTTGCAAAGTTGGAAGTGCTTCAAACCGTTTCTTTCTTTATTTTTTGCCTTCTTTTGGATCAACAGCAAAAAAAAACAAACGTGAGGAAGGTTGAACTGGATGGACACATGTCTCTTTTCAGCCTATGTAACTATGGGTTGGTCCATGTAAAATAATATAGTCACTGCATGCTACATATTAAATGTTTGTTTTGTCTAATAAAAAAAAAAAGGAAAAAAAAAAGAGAGACTATAGTGGTAGCCATATAAGAATTGAACATCGGTGTATGTGTGTAAGGGATGTAGTATGTGTGTATAGTGGTTGCAGTGATTGTGTATGGTGGATGCCTATTGTGTGTAGTGGATGCAGTGTTTGTATATGGTGGATGCATATTGAGTGTGTGCATAATATGTTCAGTGTGTGAGTTTGTGGGGTGAGCAGGGTTTCCCCCCCCTCAATTATATTTTAGGTTTAATTTTTATAAAATTAAGTGAAGTTATTCCCCCCACGAGGAGCAGTACATTCCCTGGTGGTGCAGTAGTACTAGAGCTCCCAGCTTGCTGTCTTATTTAGTAAATGAGTGGCCTGGTACACTCCAGCTTCCACCTCCTGCAGGCCTCTCCCCCCAAAAAACCAAACAAAAAAAAAACACACACAGTCAGGGCTCGTGAGAGAGGACCTGATGGTGGTGGAAGTTGGAGTCTCCCAGCCCTTTATGATATAAGGCACAGAAATGACCAAGGGAGGTCTCGCTCTCTATATAGACACCCCCCCCCACCCACGAGTATTGTTATATTTATACACATTGCTATGTCTCTGCTGGAGCGGCCTGGAGGTGGCATGTAAAAACACAAAAAGTGTTTGTAGGTTACTTGGTGGCTTAAGTGTGTGGTGTTTCGCTTATGATGTTGTGTACCTGTTGTCAACGTGTTGTGTTAGAATTATTCTACCTATTGTGCTGTGCAGCATAATATGTTGGTGCTATACAAGTGATTGTAATAATTGCGCATTTGTGTCTAAGGCGGCTGTATGCAGTATTGCAATGGTGGGGATGCTGCATGTGATGTGTGTGTAGGGAGGCTTCTTGTGTGGTTTCATGTATGGATGGGGCTGTTTGCAGTGTAGTATGTGAGCGGAGAGGGCTGATTGTGTTGCAGAGTGTTAGTGGACTGGATCTGTTGTATTTGTGTGGGATAGGCATCTGGGGGAGACAGGGGCTGTAGTGTGTGACTGTATGGTTAATAGAGGCTCTACTGTGTGTAGAGGATATTGAGGCTGCAATATTCAGATTCAACTTTATGGTCATCGTACCATGTACAAACAAGGGCAATGAAACACAGCCTCTGAACAGATATGCAGCAGTAATTTACAATTTTAAAAAAGATGTACTTCCAGCATAAGCTTTACAGTAATACTTGATACCACAATTTCCTGATACTTTATACAATCCAACTACATTGCTACCAATTACAAGCCAAAGAATACCTTGCCATAGTAGTGCCACCATATAAAATTCCAAAACACAGCGTATACCCCAGTCCAAGTAAAAATTGAGTGTACCATCTGCCATTCAGTTAATACTCTAGTGCAAATAAAAACCCAATCCTTAATAGTGCATCTAAATCATGTGACATAAAAGTGCTTAATGTAAGACACTCACATGTTAGAAGGTGCAGAGCATGATCACATTGACAGTGTACTTAAAGTGCAATGTGAGCATGATAGTGTAAGGTGCAAACATAATCGTGTTATTAAAAGTGCATAATGCAATCATAGATTTCTTCAATCGATGGGAGTTAACCACCAATAATATATTGAGCAGTCTTCACTACTCGTTGAAAAGCCTTCCTATCAGCTAGTGGACAATTATACCATGATCAAATACAATTTGTTAAAATACTTTCAATTGTACAGCAGTAAAAATGTATCATTATCTGTGGTGATAAGCAGGCTTTCTTCAGATTCCTTATAAAAAAAGAGACGCTGCTGTGCTTTCTTAACCACAGCAATAGAGTTGTTTGTGTGTGTGGATATAGGCTGTAGTGGGTACGGAGAAAAAATAGAGGCCGAGTTGGGTGCAGGAAGGCATAGACACTGAGATGCAGATTGTATAAGAGAGGGGTGGAGCTCTAGTGGGTGCACGAAGGCATATGGGCTGTGGTGGAATAGGAGATATGTATACCGGCTGTCTTCCGCCTTTTAACATGGAACTCCACACAGGGAGAAGATAGAGGAGACCTGACAACAGCAGGATCGCTGCCAGGTCTCACTCAGTAGCTGGAAGGACACACACACACGCACGCACGCACGCACGCACGCACGCACGCACGCACGCACGCACGCACGCACACACACACACACACACACACACACACACACACACACACACACACACACACACACACACACACACACACACACACACACACACACACACACACACACACACACACACACACACACACACACACACACACACACACACAGGGGCAACCTATCGTTGGAACATACATTTATTTTTTTCTGGCTGGGGAAATCTCAGATCTCCTCAGCCAGAGCATGGCTGTTCCATGACTGATCTGCCTGAGTGGTCAGTCCACCACTGGGCAGGATTTCTAAGAGGAGTTGAAAACGCTCTTTACCTTAACCTTTTTTTTAACTTTCGGTTTGGAATGCTTAACTTTGGGACTAAGGAAAGGGTTTGTTTAGGATTTAGGGGGTTAAATTAGGGTTAGGTAAAGGTGTTTAGGACATGTTTGAAGAGTTATTTGAAAATAAGTCACCCTCCTAAGGCTTCTTTAGTCCAATCAGGAACGCCAATATTGGTGTGTAAGAGATAATAGCTATACAGCTAATAGCAATTTAATTATAATATATAAATAGAAACATCAGCTGCATCAGATATGCATGCATTCAATGTTTCATGAAGGAGTTTCTGGCTGAGACAGTACTGTAATGTGTGTACCACTACTACTAATAGTTAATAGTTAACACAGAGGCTTAAGATGTCAAATATTTGTCAGTGGCGTTTCAAATAATCATTGTATGGTTTATGATGTCATTCTGATGACATCACTTTCTCAGTATGAAACTCACAGCTGGTCTCTGTGCCTTACATTTGCAGGTTGGCTTTCTTGGAGTCACAGCAAAGCTACAGCCTGATCTCTAGATATTAATCTAACCGTTTGGAAAAGTATCCAAAAGTTTAAAAACCGAATGCTGCGTTTGCATAACAACTTGGTACACAATGCTGTATCACATTATTCTTTGCACGATTCTCATGTTAGACACAAAAGTTTTCTGCTGTTTACAATGTGATCGCGAATCAGAGAAACGAATGAGCAATTTCAAATATTTTATGAACGATCATATTGAGGACATTAAGGAGTTTACAAATGCAAAACTATATGTTCAAAAGCTGTATGAGGATTTAACAAAGCAAATAGAAGAAATGCATCTTGGTAAGTAATATTATAAAAGATAAAATATATCATATATCAGTGATAGATAGACAGATAGTTGGTTGGATAACTACCTTGCACGTCAATACTTGCGGTTTTATATTCCCAATGCATAACTGTAAAGTGCAGCGGAATATATGATGCTATATAAATAATAAAACGCTGCCTGATCGCTTAGTTATTGTCATGATCTTGTTCAGATCAGATAGGACGCTTTGGCCAGAGTTAACAAAAGAGGCCTTATTGGTAGGTATTGACATAACAGGATAACTTATAGAATGAAATAGGGAGAAGGAAAGTGAGAGAAGTAAACATTAAGGCAATATGCCCTATAAAGATAATAAACAGGTTGATTTGGCAGAGTGTGGGAGTTGTGGGAACAGTACCAGGAGAATATGGAGGGTGGACAAGGGAACGGAACGCACACTCAGGGCTCATGATAAAAGGGCACACGACAAACCTTGTCCGGGTCGCGGAAACAGATACGCCAATTTACTATATTATTGGTTTTATGTTTGTTTAATTTTCCGAATGTTTTTGTTATGGTACTTTAACAATTATATAGAAACACACTAATCGAAGTGACACATAACTCTACAGCAAGTGCTAAGAGGCAACCTAGGATACGCATTCACAGCGATCCTCAAGATGACAGACAGACCACTGAAAAGATCAGAGATGTCAGTTTACATACAGCTCACACTAGCATATTATTCTTCCTTTCTGTATAACTAACTTGACTGAAAACAAAAAAAAAGTAATGTGGCTTCTGCGTAAGCCTATATATTGCTACAAATATGCACTTATTTTTTGTGAAAAAAAAAGAATAAAAAAAAAGATAATACACAGGTTGTTTGTAAATAATAAAGCTAGAGATAAAAGTATAGGTAGTGATACCGGAGAAACTGACGGAAGCCAAGCACAGAGAGATGGACACAGGTTTCTTCAGGAAGGAAGAGATTCTTTATTCGATTCACCGACCGGGACTCAGAGGGACTAATGTCACCAAAAAACAGCAAAGTCTGAGTCCTGATCATACAGTGTAGGTCCCTTATATAGGCATGTAGCTCCTCCCATAATCAGTTCAACCTACACATACTCTTATCTAATCAACCGAATAGAGACTAAAATCCTGTTTGACCACATGGCTTGCCCAGCACAATGGAGGAGGGGAAATACTCGTATATCCTGTATTCCTACTTATGCTCCTTACACTACTGATTGTATCTTAGCTACGTGTAACTGACTTAACTGGTACATCAACATATGCAAGTGCACATACCACGTGGCAATCTTGTCCTAGTAAATTTATTTTTACTGAGATTCCACCACAGTAGAATAGTAAGACAAGTAAGAAGAGCAATAAGGTTACAAGGTAAGAAAATAATACCTTGTAAACAGGGGCGTATTAGCCGCGAGGCAAACAAGGCATTTGCCTTGGGCGGCATTTTCCAGGGGGCGGCAAAAAACGCCGCCCCCAAATGCCCAGGGCACATGTCTTGTTAGCCTTGCGGCTAACAGACATGCTGGGCGGCCGGCGAGGGAGCTCTTCCCCTGAGCTCTCTGCTCAGCTCCCTCGCGCGCCGCCCGCAGAGTGAGACTGGGAGCCGGAATATGACGTCATATTCCGGCTCCGCCTCCCAGCCTCACTCTGCGGGCGGCGCGCGAGGGAGCTGAGCAGAGAGCTCAGGGGAAGAGCTCCCTCGCCGGCCGCCCAGCCTGCCCGCCAGTGCCGTCCTGCAGCCACTGGACCACCAGGGAATGGGAGAACCCCCCCACCCCCAGCATTCCCAAAGGTAAGGAGGCTGGGGGGGGGAGTAAATAAAAAAAAAAATGTGTTAATGTGAGTGTGTGTGTGTCTCTGACTGTGTGTTTTGTTTGTGTGTCTGTTAGTGTGTGTGTCTGTTAGTGTGTGTGTGTGTGTGTGTCTGTTAGTGTGTGTGTGTGTGTGTGTGTTAGTGTGTATGTGTGTGTCTGTTAGTGTGTGTGTGTGTCTGTTACTGTGTGTGTGTGTGTGTCTGTTAGTGTGTGTGTCTGACTGTGTCCCCGACAGTGTGTGTCTGTTAGTGTGTGTGTGTCCGACTGTGTGTGTTTGTTACTGTGTGTGTCTCACTGTGTGTGTCTGTTAGTGTGTGTGTGTGTCCGACTGTGTGTGTTTGTTAGTGTGTGTGTCAGACTGTGTGTGTGTCTGTTAGTGTGTGTGTGTCCGACTGTGTGTGTTTGTTAGTGTGTGTGTTTGTTAGTGTGTGTGTCTGACTGTGTGTGTTTGTTAGTGTGTGTGTCTGTTAGTGTGTGTGTGTCCGACTGTGTGTGTTTGTTAGTGTGTGTGTGTCCGACTGTGTGTGTTTGTTAGTGTGTGTGTCCGACTGTGTGTGTTTGTTAGTGTGTGTGTCTCACTGTGTGTGTCTGTTAGTGTGTGTGTGTCCGACTGTGTGTGTTTGTTAGTGTGTGTGTCCGACTGTGTGTGTTTGTTAGTGTGTGTGTGTGTCCGACTGTGTGTGTCTGACTGTGTGTGTGTTAGCTAGTGTATGCGTATCTCTCAGTGAATGTGTGTGTATTTAGAAGGCGGGGCAGGGGGGAAGGGTTGGGTGGGGGTGGCGCGCGCGCGCGGGGGGAGGGGGGGTGTCTGAGTTTTGTCCTGCCTAGGGCAGCACAAAACCAAGATACACCACTGCTTGTAAATAGGAATTTTATAGCATGACAGGAGGCTTCATATTTGCTTAAGTCTTTCTTTACTTGAACTCCACAGCAGCACATTAACATAGAGAGATAAACACCAAAGACAAAAACATAAGGTATCTATATAAGGCTCCTCCTAAGCCACCATTTCCTCTTTCTTTGCTGCTCCGCAGACAGTGCAGGTCAGAGTACCACTGCCTCCTGTGTTGTATGGGTGGCTGTGTGTCTATTATATGTAATTGTGGTTTTATGCTCATGTCTTGGGTTTATAGTATTGCTGCATTTATTTCTGTGGTTGTTCTGGGATTTGGGCTTTGCTTTTCTAATCTGTTATATTTGCCCTTTTTTTCCTTTCCTTTGCATGATATTCATTTTCCATTATTTCATTTTCCTTGTTTTTATTGTATTGATTATTTTTTCTTTTATTTTGTGCCTGGACTGGTTCTCTGTTGCGGTCGCCGAGAAGTGGTCTTCCGACCGCTTCCCGTGCCGACCGTCGGGACCGCGGAGAATGACTCCAGCGGTCCCACGTGTCCCTTGTATTGATTCCCGCCCGCCGGCTTCGTCCGCCGAGCGGGAATCCTCTCATTGCCTCCCTGCCCTGCCCGCGTCCCCGGTCGCTTGTTTTCTGCTTCCCGAGCGGCGTGGGGACGGAGCAGGGTGCTGGATTGTTGCCGTGGGAGCCTCCGCTCCTGACTGCCCTTCCCCCCGCGACCGCGTGGCCGGACAGTGAGAGACAGAGGGCAGTGTATATATTGTATCATGTCTGATTTCACATCCTGTTCTGTACGATGTGACTTACATGGTGTCACACAGGATCCATCAATCTGAGCGTAGCACTGAAACCACTATGTCCTGGCCTGTCCGAGATTGGTGGGGGTTAGCCACCAAATCAAAAAAATTATCAATATTCATTCAATTCAATATTCTCACTGAATAAAGGTTTTAATTTTTGCGGGGGTGCGCGGCTCTTTTCTGTTCTCTGCCGCGCACGCCATTTATTTCTTAAAGGCGCAGTGTCCGATTTTATTGTGTTGGCTGCCTGACTGGCTGCTTAGTTCCCTCTGTGTAGGGGGTCATTACTACACGTGTGCTGTGTTTCTCTGGGCATGTTTTGGGGGTTTCACTGCCTCTGCCTGCAGTTTTTTTCTCAGTGCATGTTTTTGTATGGCTTTGCATGTTTCTTCTGTGGATGCCCTTATTGCATGTTCCCTAGGGCTCTATGTGGCTCTAGGCATTTCACTGCATGCCTCCTGCGTAGGACCCGCTTAACATCACTGCACTATCATTGACCGAGACTGCTCTGGAGACCTGGTTAAACCTCTACCCTGCACGCACTATATGTCAAGTAATACCTGCATGTCTACCATAAGGACCTACGTTCCTGCCTCATATGCCACTGGGCGGGTCCTACCGTGCCCATATACTGGCCTGCTTTGTCTGTGCCCTTATGATTGGCCTGCTTTGTCTGTGCCCCTTGATTGTCCTGCTTTGTCTGTGCCCCATGATTGGCCTGCTTTGTCTGTGCCATATTACGCATGCTATTGACCTGGTGGCTCCATACCCTGGACCAACTTTTGTTGAGCCTGCATGCGTTTAATACTTGCCTCTGCCATACTAGGGGTGCTGCCCCTACTGCCTGCTAGTGATACCTGTTCTCTATCCCCTTAGGTATCACGTGCCGTCGTCTCAGACGTTATGGAAGCCTCTGCACGGGAGCAGAATTTGCAGGCACTGATTAATGCGTCTGTGGCCGCCTCTGTAGAGGAAGCCCTGGCTAGGGCCCTTCCTCAACCACAAACGGACAGGGGTGCGAGAGGATCCCCCAGCTTGGCAGACGACTCGGCTGAGTCAGACTCTCAGGAACGAGAGCAGGCAAGTGCGCAAATGCGCTATTGGAAGGGTGAAGGCCCTGAACCTCGCTCCCGGAAGGGCAAGGCTCCGGTGAAGCGGTAGGGTTCGAGGTTATCAACCTCGCCGGCCGGCCGGGCGCCGCCGTTTATCGGGCGCAGGGGAGGAGGCCTCCTTACCCCCCTACTATGGCCGTGCTGGATGAGTGGCGGGAAGACCAATCTCCCTCAGAAGAAGAGGATGATAGGGAGGAGGACCGTGGGGATGGTCCCGGTTGGCGCTGGGAGGATGAAGACGCGCCAGAACAGAGGCCCCATCGGCGGTGCCGGGAGACGACCCCTTTCTGGGTGCTACGGAAGAACCCCTGTTTGACCCTCGGTCTATCCGTCACCCCAGGTCCACAGAATGGTCGTTGCCCGCCCACTTGGCACAGTTCTTGCACTACTGGGTCCGCAGACCCCTTGAAGGGGAGGCCCGCAAGAAGCTGAGGGCGGAATGCCCCAGACCCATCCTGTCGGACAAGGTGGCAGCGACCCCGGAGTTTGACCCCTTGGTAGCCGCGTATTTGACCCGTACGGGTCGGGACCCCAAGAAAGGGGTGGAGCGGAGCCTCCGGTCCGCGCAAGATAAGCAGCTGGACGTGCTGGGACCCCTATGCAGAATGTTGGCCTTAGCGGACGAGGCCTACATAGAAGGTACGGCCCTGGATCCGGCCACCATGCGGGACTGGGCACTACGCTCCATTTGCCTGCTAGGCAATACCAATGTGGCCCTCTGCACTGAGTGCAGGATGACGGCTCTGTTCCGTATGGACAACAAACTGTCGGGACTGGGCTCCAAAGAATTGGGCCCCATGGCTAAGGGTCTACTGTTCGGAGAACCCTTCATTAAAGAGTTACAGAAGCACGTCAACCTGTTTACTTCCCTGGATAAATTCCATTAAGAAGGTTTTTTGGCCGCAAACACCCCGGGATTTTGGACGGGCTGGACGACAGCGGGGTCGTGTCTCCAGCCGCGACTGGTCCCCGGGCCGCCACAGATCCCGTGGTCCGTCCTTCTTTCAGTCCTACCACTCCAGAACCCCCTACGCTCAGAGGACGGATAGAGGTCGCGGATACCGCGCCAGGGGACGGGCGAGTTTTCCTGCAGGTGAGTGCACCTCCTCCCACTTTCGTCCACCCTACTTTGCATGCGGGCAGACTGTTTCACTGCAGGGACTGGTGGCGGGAGGTGTCTTCAGATGTATGGGTCCTTCAGACAGTACAGGGATATGTCATATATTTCCACTTCCCTCCTACACAGGTTGGACCCCCAAGGGTCCCCATCATCGCAAGGGAACAACAGTCCTTGATAGATACTGAGGTTCGGGCACTGTTCGCCTAAGGCGCGATTCAAAGAGCCCCGGATGCGGGGGGTTTCTTCAGCTCGATTTTCCTGGTGAAGATAAAGTCCGGGGAGTTCCACCCAGTGATCAATTTACGAGAATTGAACGCCTTCATGGTCTACAACCACTTCAAGATGGAGGGCATTTATCTTCTGCGGGACCTTCTCCGGCTGGGAGTCTGGTTCACGAGACTGGACCTCAAGGGCGCCTACCTCTCCGTCCCGGTGGACGAGGACTGTCGCAGGTTCCTTCGCTTCCGATGGAAGGGCATTCCATGCCAATTTACATGCCTCCCCTTCGGCCTCAGCTCGGCTCCTTGGTGCTTCACCAAGCTCCTAAAACCGGTGGTTGCCCGATTCAGATCGGAGGGTGTCCGCTGCATGATATATCTGGACAATTTGCTGATCTTTTGCGAGGACCCCTCCAGACTCAGGTATCAGACTCGCTCTGCGATCTCCTTGTTGGAACACCTGGGTTTCGTGGTCAATCTGAAGAAATCGGCGTTGGAGCCTTCCCAGACGGTGGAATTCTTGGGTTTCGAAGTCAATGCGAAAGGATGCGTTCTTCGACTACCCTTGGCGAAGATAGCGACCATTCGGAAGGAGATAAGGCGAATATTATGACAAGACGTGATTCCCCTTCGGACGTTGGCTCGCATGGTGGGACTCCTCTCGGCCTCGATACAGGCGATTTGCCAGGGCCCACTACATTACAGGGCCATGCAATGGCTGAAGGCTCTTTTTCTCCGCAGGAGACCCTTTTATGATCAGATGTTCTCCCTGTCTCCGGACGTGAAGACCGAACTGCGCTGGTGGCTCCTGCATATGTCCGCCTGGAACGGCAAGGCGATATTCGGACCAACCCCGGATTTTGTGCTAGCAAACCAGCTGCCGGACTGCTGCGTCCTCCTTCGGACTGGAAACCCCTGCGATCCCTCTTCCTCGAACTCGAGTATCAGAGGGGCCCGTTCACCTTGGATCTGTTCGCCTCCAGGACGAATCACCAGACCCAGAGGTACTTCAGTTGGCTCCCGGATCCGGTGTGCACAGCGGTGGACGTTTTTCTCCAAGTGTTGACTTCGCGGGGAGCGTATGCGTTTCCTCCATTCGCTATGATTCCCAGGGTATTGCTACAAGTTCGAGTGTGTCCTTGGGGTTGCTGACTCCGCTTTGGCAGAGTCAAGCCTGGTCTCCGGAGCTCCTGGATCGGTCCTGTCGGGATCCTCTTCTGTTACCGTCCTCTTGACTGCTCCTCTCAGACTTCCGGGGCAACCCTCATCCCCTAGAGGGAGACGACTACCTACTCCTGGTGGCCTGGACTCTTTCAGGGGTGCCTGGAATGTCGAGGCGTTATCGCAATCGGCTAGAGGCCTTCTCTGGGATTCCTGGGCTCCCGGGACGAGAAGGTGCTATCTCTCAGCATGGGGTTCCTGGTGTCACTGGTGTTTGGAACGGGATACCGATCCCTTTACGGGTCCTGTATCTAGCGTGCTGAATTTCTTGTCTCATCTTTTTGACCTGGGTCGGTCATAGTCTGCAGGCTCCTGCGGGGAATGAGACTGGCGCGCCCTCCGGCGCCCAAGTACTCTTCCCTCTGGGCCGTGCGTTTGGTTTTGGCGTTCCTTCGGAATTGGCCTGATAACCAGGACCTTTCTCTTCACCAGTTTTCGGCAAAATTTGCCCTCTTGTCGTGTCTGGTCTCGTTCAGACTTGTTTCGGATGTCCGGGCCTTCGATGTCGACACTTTCTTGTTTTCTCCAGAGGGGGTCTCCTTCAAGGTGGTTAGACGTACCAAGTCGGATTCGACGGTTGTATCATGCCCTTACTTCAAGGACTCGCCTAAGCTTTGTGTAGCGAAGGCACTGGCTCGTTATGTTGCAGTTACCGCGCCTTTGCGCTCTTCTCATTCTGTTTCTCAGTTGTTGATTTTCGTATGTCAGACCCCACAAACCGGTCTCGTCCCCTACACTGGCTCGATGGATAAGATGGCTTTTGGGCTCTGGCGGGCGTGGATGCGACCTTCGGAGCGCATTCGGTTAGGGGCGCCGCAGCTTCCGGAGCTTTTTTGGCGGGCGCTTCCCTTCAGGACATTTTGCGTTCGGCGGACTGGTCCCGTGAAGAGACTTTTCGACAATTCTACTTTAGACCGTCGGACCATGCTTCTTTTGCTTTGCTGTCGGAGCGTTAAAACAGCAAATATGAAGCCTCCTGTCATGCTATAAAATTGTAGATTATACTAGCTTTAGTGTAACTATAATCTTAATTTTATTAATGACAGGAGGCGAATATTTCCCTCCCAGTTTGGTTTCTCCCCCCCCTGTTTTGGATGGATTGCATTGATTGTATTTCTGTTGATTTGTCTGATTATCTAGGCTAGGTTTGGTAGTCTGGGGTGATGTTGTGGGAAGTGCATGTTATATTGTATTGACGGTAATTAGTGATGGATTTCATGTCTTTATTCTATCAGTACTGGATCGTGGGATTTATGTTTTATCAGTACATTTCGTTCACTAATCAGTGTTTTCGACTCTGTTTATTTCGTTTCAGTTTAATGGTTCGACTTCAGTTCATAGAATCGGCTGTTTGGCAGGATGAAGATCAAGATCATCCATTATCCGAAGTTTTTCCAGATGGCATTCATTGTTATGTTGTAAATTTTTCTTTATTTAGTTATTGTCATTGTTGTGTACGTTACGTTGTCGCAGCGTGAAAGAGGAAATGGTGGCTTAGGAGGAGCCTTATATAGATACCTTATGTTTTTGTCTTTGGTGTATCTCTCTATGTGCTCCTGTGGAGTTCAAGTAAAGAGAGACTTAAGCAAATATTCGCCTCCTGTCATTAATAAAATTAAGATTATAGTTACACTAACGCTAGTATAATCTACAATTAGCAGCAATGTATGCAATGCAGATATGGATTATGCAGGTTTGTATAATTCAGGTTGGCAGGATAAAGCAGGGCTGTAAGCCATCCAGGTTGGTATGGATTATGCAGGTTTGTATAATTCAGGTTGGCAGGATAAAGCAGGGCTGTAAGCAATCCAGGTTGGTATGGAGCAGGGTTAGTAGTAAATCAGGTTGACAGGATGAAGCAGGGCTGTAAGCAATCCAGGTTGGTATGGAGCAGGGTTGGTAGTAAATCAGGCTGGCAGGATAAAGCAGGGCTGTAAGCAATCCAGGTTGGTATGGAGCAGGGTTGGTAGTAAATCAGGTTGGCAGGATAAAGCAGGGTTGTAAGCAATCCAGTTTGGTATGGAGCAGGGTTAGTAGTAAATCAGGTTGACAGGATGAAGCAGGGCTGTAAGCAATCCAGGTTGGTATGGAGCAGGGTTGGTAGTAAATCAGGCTGGCAGGATAAAGCAGGACTGTAAGCAATCCAGGTTGGTATGGAGCAGGGTTGGTAGAAAATCAGGTTGGCAGGATAAAGCAGGGCTGTAAGCAATGCAGGTTGGTATGGAGCAGGGTTGGTAGTAAATCAGGTTGGCAGGATAAAGCAGGGTTGTAAGCAATCCAGTTTGGTATGGAGCAGGGTTAGTAGTAAATCAGGTTGACAGGATGAAGCAGGGCTGTAAGCAATCCAGGTTGGTATGGAGCAGGGTTGGTAGTAAATCAGGCTGGCAGGATAAAGCAGGGCTGTAAGCAATCCAGGTTGGTATGGAGCAGGGTTGGTAGAAAATCAGGTTGGCAGGATAAAGCAGGGCTGTAAGCAATGCAGGTTGGTATGGAGCAGGGTTGATAGTAAATCAGGTTGGCAGGATAAAGCAGGACTGTAAGCAATCCAGGTTGGTATGGAGCAGGGTTGGTAGTAAATCAGGTTGGCAGGATAAAGCAGGGCTGTAAGCAATCCAGGTTGGTATGGAGCAGGGCTGGTAGTAAATCAGGTTGGCAGGATGAAGCAGGGCTGTAAGCAATCCAGGTTGGTATGGAGCAGGGTTGGTAGTAAATCAGGTTGGCAGGATAAAGCAGGGTTGTAAGCAATCCAGGTTGGTATGGAGCAGGGCTGGTAGTAAATCAGGTTGGCAGGATAAAGCAGGGTTGTAAGCAATCCAGGTTTCTATGGAGCAGGATTGGTAGTAAAATCAGGTTGGCAGGATAAAGCAGGGTTGTAAGCAATCCAGGTTGGTATGGAGCAGGGCTGGTAGTAAATCAGGTTGGCAGGATAAAGCAGGGTTGTAAGCAATCCAGGTTGGTATGGAGCAGGGCTGGTAGTAAATCAAGTTGGCAGGATAAAGCAGGGCTGTAAGCAATCCAGGTTGGTATGGAGCAGGGTTGGTAGTAAATCAGGTTGGCAGGATAAAGCAGGGCTGTAAGCAATCCAGGTTTCTATGGAGCAGGATTGGTAGTAAATAAGGTTGGCAGGATAAAGCAGGGTTGTAAGCAATGCAGGTTGGTATGGAGCAGGGTTGGTAGTAAATCAGGTTGGTAGGATAAAGTAGGGCTGTAAGCAATCCAGGTTGGTATGGAGCAGGGTTGGTAGTAAATCAGGTTGGCAGGATAAAGTAGGGCTGTAAGCAATCCAGGTTGGTATGGAGCAGGGCTGGTAGTAAATCAGGTTGGCAGGATAAAGCAGGGCTGTAAGCAATCCAGGTTGGTATGGAGCAGGGTTGGTAGTAAATCAGGTTGGCAGGATAAAGCAGGGTTGTAAGCAATCCAAGTTGGCATGGAGCAGGGTTGGTAGTAAATCAGGTTGGCAGGATAAAGCAGGGTTTTAAGCGATCCAGGTTGGTATGGAGCAGGGTTGGTAGTAAATCAGGTTGGCAGGATAAAGCAGGGTTGTAAGCAATCCAGGTTGGGATGGAGCAGGGTTGGTAGTAAATCAGGTTGGCAGGATAAAGCAGGGCTGTAAGCAATCCAGGTTGGTATGGAGCAGGGCTGGTAGTAAATCAGGTTGACAGGATAAAGCAGGGTTTTAAGCAATCCAGGTTGGTATGGAGCAGGGCTGGTAGTAAATCAGGTTGGCAGGAAAAAGCAGGGTTGTAAGCAATCCAGGTTGGTAAGGAGCAGGGTTGGTAGTAAATCAGGTTGGCAGGATAAAGAAGGGCTGTAAGCAATCCAGGTTTGTATGGAGCAGGGCTGGTAGTAAATCAGGTTGGCAGGATAAAGCAGGGCTGTAAGCAATCCAGGTTGGTATGGAGCAGGGTTGGTAGTAAATCAGGTTGGCAGGATAAAGCAGGGCTGTAAGCAATCCAGGTTGGTATGGAGCCGGGTTCGTAGTAAATCAGGTTGGCAGGATAAAGCAGGGCTGTAAGCAATCCAGGTTGGTATGGAGCAGGGTTGGTAGTTAATCAGGTTGGTAGGATAAAGTAGGGTTGTAAGCAATCCAGGTTGGTATGGAGCAGGGTTGGTAGTAAATCAGGTTGGCAGGATAAAGCAGGGCTGTAAGCAATCCAGGTTGGTATGGAGCAGGGTTGGTAGTAAATCAGGTTGGCAGGATAAAGCAGGGCTGTAAGCAATCCAGGTTTCTATGGAGCAGGATTGGTAGTAAATCAGGTTGGCAGGATAAAGCAGGGTTGTAAGCAATCCAGGTTGGTATGGAGCAGGGTTGGTAGTAAATCAGGTTGGTAGGATAAAGTAGGGCTGTAAGCAATCCAGGTTGGTATGGAGCAGGGTTGGTAGTAAATCAGGTTGGCAGGATAAAGCAGGGCTGTAAGCAATCCAGGTTGGTATGGAGCAGGGTTGGTAGTAAATCAGGTTGGCAGGATACAGCAGGGCTGTAAGCAATCCAGGTTGGTATGGAGCAGGGCTGGTAGTAAATCAGGTTGGCAGGATAAAGCAGGGCTGTAAGCAATCCAGGTTGGTATGGAGCAGGGTTGGTAGTAAATCAGGTTGGCAGGATAAAGTAGGGCTGTAAGCAATCCAGGTTGGTATGGAGCAGGGTTGGTAGTAAATCAGGTTGGCAGGATAAAGCAGGGCTGTAAGCAATCCAGGTTGGTATGGAGCCGGGTTCGTAGTAAATCAGGTTGGCAGGATAAAGCAGGGCTGTAAGCAATCCAGGTTGGTATGGAGCAGGGTTGGTAGTTAATCAGGTTGGTAGGATAAAGTAGGGCTGTAAGCAATCCAGGTTGGTATGGAGCAGGGTTGGTAGTAAATCAGGTTGGCAGGATAAAGCAGGGCTGTAAGCAATCCAGGTTGGTATGGAGCAGGGTTGGTAGTAAATCAGGTTGGCAGGATAAAGCAGGGCTGTAAGCAATCCAGGTTGGTATGGAGCAGGGTTGGTAGTTAATCAGGTTGGCAGGATAAAGCAGGGCTGTAAGCAATCCAGGTTGGTATGGAGCAGGGTTGGTAGTAAATCAGGTTGGCAGGATAAAGCAGGGCTGTAAGCAATCCAGGTTTCTATGGAGCAGGATTGGTAGTAAATCAGGTTGGCAGGATAAAGCAGGGTTGTAAGCAATCCAGGTTGGTATGGAGCAGGGTTGGTAGTAAATCAGGTTGGTAGGATAAAGTAGGGCTTTAAGCAATCCAGGTTGGTATGGAGCAGGGTTGGTAGTAAATCAGGTTGGCAGGATAAAGTAGGGCTGTAAGCAATCCAGGTTGGTATGGAGCAGGGCTGGTAGTAAATCAGGTTGGCAGGATAAAGCAGGGCTGTAAGCAATCCAGGTTGGTATGGAGCAGGGTTGGTAGTAAATCAGGTTGGCAGGATACAGCAGGGCTGTAAGCAATCCAGGTTGGTATGGAGCAGGGCTGGTAGTAAATCAGGTTGGCAGGATAAAGCAGGGCTGTAAGCAATCCAGGTTGGTATGGAGCAGGGTTGGTAGTAAATCAGGTTGGCAGGATAAAGTAGGGCTGTAAGCAATCCAGGTTGGTATGGAGCAGGATTGGTAGTAAATCAGGTTGGCAGGATAAAGCAGGGCTGTAAGCAATCCAGGTTGGTATGGAGCAGGGTTGGCAGTAAATCAGGTTGGCAGGATAAAGCAGGGCTGTAAGCAATCCAGGTTGGTATGGAGCAGGGCTGGTAGTAAATCAGGTTGGCAGGATAAAGCAGGGCTGTAAGCAATCCAGGTTGGTATGGAGCAGGGTTGGTAGTAAATCAGGTTGGCAGGATAAAGCAGTGTTGTAAGCGATCCAGGTTGGCATGGAGCAGGGTTGGTAGTAAATCAGGTTGGCAGGATAAAGCAGGGTTTTAAGCGATCCAGGTTGGTATGGAGCAGGGTTGGTAGTAAATCAGGTTGGCAGGATAAAGCAGGGTTGTAAGCAATCCAGGTTGATATGGAGCAGGGTTGGTAGTAAATCAGGTTGGCAGGATAAAGCAGGGCTGTAAGCAATCCAGGTTGGTATGGAGCAGGGCTGGTAGTAAATCAGGTTGACAGGATAAAGCAGGGTTTTAAGCAATCCAGGTTGGTATGGAGCAGGGCTGGTAGTAAATCAGGTTGGCAGGAAAAAGCAGGGTTGTAAGCAATCCAGGTTGGTAAGGAGCAGGGTTGGTAGTAAATCAGGATGGCAGGATAAAGCAGGGCTGTAAGCAATCCAGGTTGGTATGGAGCAGGGTTGGTAGTAAATCAGGTTGGCAGGATAAAGCAGGGCTGTAAGCAATCCAGGTTGGTATGGAGCAGGGCTGGTAGTAAATCAGATTGGCAGGATAAAGCAGGGTTGTAAGCAATCCAGGTTGGTATGGAGCAGGGCTGGTAGTAAATCAGGTTGGCAGGATAAAGCAGGGCTGTAAGCAATCCAGGTTGGTATGGAGCAGGGTTGGTAGTAAATCAGGTTGGCAGGATAAAGCAGGGCTGTAAGCAATCCAGGTTTCTATGGAGCAGGATTGGTAGTAAGCCAGGTTGGCAGGATAAAGCAGGGTTGTAAGCAATCCAGGTTGGTATGGAGCAGGGTTGGTAGTAAATCAGGTTGGCAGGATAAAGCAGGGCTGTAAGCAATCCAGGTTGGTATGGAGCAGGGCTGGTAGTAAATCAAGTTGGCAGGATAAAGCAGGGCTGTAAGCAATCCAGGTTGGTATGGAGCAGGGTTGGTAGTAAATCAGGTTGGCAGGATACAGCAGGGCTGTAAGCAATCCAGGTTGGTATGGAGCAGGGCTGGTAGTAAATCAGGTTGGCAGGATAAAGCAGGGCTGTAAGCAATCCAGGTTGGTATGGAGCAGGGTTGGTAGTAAATCAGGTTGGCAGGATAAAGCAGGGTTGTAAGCAATCCAGGTTGGCATGGAGCAGGGTTGGTAGTAAATCAGGTTGGCAGGATAAAGCAGGGTTTTAAGCGATCCAGGTTGGTATGGAGCAGGGTTGGTAGTAAATCAGGTTGGCAGGATAAAGCAGGGTTGTAAGCAATCCAGGTTGGTATGGAGCAGGGTTGGTAGTAAATCAGGTTGGCAGGATAAAGCAGGGCTGTAAGCAATCCAGGTTGGTATGGAGCAGGGCTGGTAGTAAATCAGGTTGACAGGATAAAGCAGGGTTGTAAGCAATCCAGGTTGGTATGGAGCAGGGTTGGTAGTAAATCAGGTTGGCAGGATAAAGCAGGGCTGTAAGCAATCCAGGTTGGTATGGAGCAGGGCTGGTAGTAAATCAGGTTGACAGGATAAAGCAGGGCTGTAAGCAATCCAGGTTGGTATGGAGCAGGGCTGGTAGTAAATCAGGTTGGCAGGATAAAGCAGGGCTGTAAGCAATCCAGGTTGGTATGGAGAAGGGCTGGTAGTAAATCAGGTTGGCAGGATAAAGCAGGGTTATAAGCAATCCAGGTTTGTATGGAGCAGGGCTGGTAGTAAATCAGGTTGGCAGGATAAAGCAGGGTTGTAAGCAATCCAGGTTGGTATGGAGCAGGGTTGGTATGGAGCAGGGTTGGTAGTAAATCAGGTTGGCAGGATAAAGCAGGGCTGTAAGCAATCCAGGTTGGTATGGAGCAGGGTTGGTAGTAAATCAGGTTGGCAGGATAAAGCAGGGCTGTAAGCAATCCAGGTTGGTATGGAGCAGGGCTGGTAGTAAATCAGATTGGCAGGATAAAGCAGGGTTGTAAGCAATCCAGGTTGGTATGGAGCAGGGCTGGTAGTAAATCAGGTTGGCAGGATAAAGCAGGGCTGTAAGCAATCCAGGTTGGTATGGAGCAGGGTTGGTAGTAAATCAGGTTGGCAGGATAAAGCAGGGCTGTAAGCAATCCAGGTTTCTATGGAGCAGGATTGGTAGTAAGCCAGGTTGGCAGGATAAAGCAGGGTTGTAAGCAATCCAGGTTGGTATGGAGCAGGGTTGGTAGTAAATCAGGTTGGTAGGATAAAGTAGGGCTGTAAGCAATCCAGGTTGGTATGGAGCAGGGTTGGTAGTAAATCAGGTTGTCAGGATAAAGCAGGGCTGTAAGCAATCCAGGTTGGTATGGAGCAGGGTTAGTAGTAAATCAGGTTGACAGGATGAAGCAGGGCTGTAAGCAATCCAGGTTGGTATGGAGCAGGGTTGGTAGTAAATCAGGCTGGCAGGATAAAGCAGGGCTGTAAGCAATCCAGGTTGGTATGGAGCAGGGTTGGTAGTAAATCAGGTTGGCAGGATAAAGCAGGGTTGTAAGCAATCCAGTTTGGTATGGAGCAGGGTTAGTAGTAAATCAGGTTGACAGGATGAAGCAGGGCTGTAAGCAATCCAGGTTGGTATGGAGCAGGGTTGGTAGTAAATCAGGCTGGCAGGATAAAGCAGGACTGTAAGCAATCCAGGTTGGTATGGAGCAGGGTTGGTAGAAAATCAGGTTGGCAGGATAAAGCAGGGCTGTAAGCAATGCAGGTTGGTATGGAGCAGGGTTGGTAGTAAATCAGGTTGGCAGGATAAAGCAGGACTGTAAGCAATCCAGGTTGGTATGGAGCAGGGTTGGTAGTAAATCAGGTTGGCAGGATAAAGCAGGGCTGTAAGCAATCCAGGTTGGTATGGAGCAGGGCTGGTAGTAAATCAGGTTGGCAGGATGAAGCAGGGTTGTAAGCAATCCAGGTTGGTATGGAGCAGGGTTGGTAGTAAATCAGGTTGGCAGGATAAAGCAGGGTTGTAAGCAATCCAGGTTGGTATGGAGCAGGGCTGGTAGTAAATCAGGTTGGCAGGATAAAGCAGGGTTGTAAGCAATCCAGGTTTCTATGGAGCAGGATTGGTAGTAAAATCAGGTTGGCAGGATAAAGCAGGGTTGTAAGCAATCCAGGTTGGTATGGAGCAGGGCTGGTAGTAAATCAGGTTGGCAGGATAAAGCAGGGTTGTAAGCAATCCAGGTTGGTATGGAGCAGGGCTGGTAGTAAATCAAGTTGGCAGGATAAAGCAGGGCTGTAAGCAATCCAGGTTGGTATGGAGCAGGGTTGGTAGTAAATCAGGTTGGCAGGATAAAGCAGGGCTGTAAGCAATCCAGGTTTCTATGGAGCAGGATTGGTAGTAAATCAGGTTGGCAGGATAAAGCAGGGTTGTAAGCAATCCAGGTTTGTATGGAGCAGGGTTGGTAGTAAATCAGGTTGGTAGGATAAAGTAGGGCTGTAAGCAATCCAGGTTGGTATGGAGCAGGGTTGGTAGTAAATCAGGTTGGCAGGATAAAGTAGGGCTGTAAGCAATCCAGGTTGGTATGGAGCAGGGCTGGTAGTAAATCAGGTTGGCAGGATAAAGCAGGGCTGTAAGCAATCCAGGTTGGTATGGAGCAGGGTTGGTAGTAAATCAGGTTGGCAGGATAAAGCAGGGTTGTAAGCAATCCAGGTTGGCATGGAGCAGGGTTGGTAGTAAATATGGTTGGCAGGATAAAGCAGGGTTTTAAGCGATCCAGGTTGGTATGGAGCAGGGTTGGTAGTAAATCAGGTTGGCAGGATAAAGCAGGGTTGTAAGCAATCCAGGTTGGGATGGAGCAGGGTTGGTAGTAAATCAGGTTGGCAGGATAAAGCAGGGCTGTAAGCAATCCAGGTTGGTATGGAGCAGGGCTGGTAGTAAATCAGGTTGACAGGATAAAGCAGGGTTTTAAGCAATCCAGGTTGGTATGGAGCAGGGCTGGTAGTAAATCAGGTTGGCAGGAAAAAGCAGGGTTGTAAGCAATCCAGGTTGGTAAGGAGCAGGGTTGGTAGTAAATCAGGTTGGCAGGATAAAGAAGGGCTGTAAGCAATCCAGGTTTGTATGGAGCAGGGCTGGTAGTAAATCAGGTTGGCAGGATAAAGCAGGGCTGTAAGCAATCCAGGTTGGTATGGAGCAGGGTTGGTAGTAAATCAGGTTGGCAGGATAAAGCAGGGCTGTAAGCAATCCAGGTTGGTATGGAGCCGGGTTCGTAGTAAATCAGGTTGGCAGGATAAAGCAGGGCTGTAAGCAATCCAGGTTGGTATGGAGCAGGGTTGGTAGTTAATCAGGTTGGTAGGATAAAGTAGGGTTGTAAGCAATCCAGGTTGGTATGGAGCAGGGTTGGTAGTAAATCAGGTTGGCAGGATAAAGCAGGGCTGTAAGCAATCCAGGTTGGTATGGAGCAGGGTTGGTAGTAAATCAGGTTGGCAGGATAAAGCAGGGCTGTAAGCAATCCAGGTTGGTATGGAGCAGGGTTGGTAGTTAATCAGGTTGGCAGGATAAAGCAGGGCTGTAAGCAATCCAGGTTGGTATGGAGCAGGGTTGGTAGTAAATCAGGTTGGCAGGATAAAGCAGGGCTGTAAGCAATCCAGGTTTCTATGGAGCAGGATTGGTAGTAAATCAGGTTGGCAGGATAAAGCAGGGTTGTAAGCAATCCAGGTTGGTATGGAGCAGGGTTGGTAGTAAATCAGGTTGGTAGGATAAAGTAGGGCTGTAAGCAATCCAGGTTGGTATGGAGCAGGGTTGGTAGTAAATCAGGTTGGCAGGATAAAGTAGGGCTGTAAGCAATCCAGGTTGGTATGGAGCAGGGCTGGTAGTAAATCAGGTTGGCAGGATAAAGCAGGGCTGTAAGCAATCCAGGTTGGTATGGAGCAGGGTTGGTAGTAAATCAGGTTGGCAGGATACAGCAGGGCTGTAAGCAATCCAGGTTGGTATGGAGCAGGGCTGGTAGTAAATCAGGTTGGCAGGATAAAGCAGGGCTGTAAGCAATCCAGGTTGGTATGGAGCAGGGTTGGTAGTAAATCAGGTTGGCAGGATAAAGTAGGGCTGTAAGCAATCCAGGTTGGTATGGAGCAGGGTTGGTAGTAAATCAGGTTGGCAGGATACAGCAGGGCTGTAAGCAATCCAGGTTGGTATGGAGCCGGGTTCGTAGTAAATCAGGTTGGCAGGATAAAGCAGGGCTGTAAGCAATCCAGGTTGGTATGGAGCAGGGTTGGTAGTTAATCAGGTTGGTAGGATAAAGTAGGGCTGTAAGCAATCCAGGTTGGTATGGAGCAGGGTTGGTAGTAAATCAGGTTGGCAGGATAAAGCAGGGCTGTAAGCAATCCAGGTTGGTATGGAGCAGGGTTGGTAGTAAATCAGGTTGGCAGGATAAAGCAGGGCTGTAAGCAATCCAGGTTGGTATGGAGCAGGGTTGGTAGTTAATCAGGTTGGCAGGATAAAGCAGGGCTGTAAGCAATCCAGGTTGGTATGGAGCAGGGTTGGTAGTAAATCAGGTTGGCAGGATAAAGCAGGGCTGTAAGCAATCCAGGTTTCTATGGAGCAGGATTGGTAGTAAATCAGGTTGGCAGGATAAAGCAGGGTTGTAAGCAATCCAGGTTGGTATGGAGCAGGGTTGGTAGTAAATCAGGTTGGTAGGATAAAGTAGGGCTTTAAGCAATCCAGGTTGGTATGGAGCAGGGTTGGTAGTAAATCAGGTTGGCAGGATAAAGTAGGGCTGTAAGCAATCCAGGTTGGTATGGAGCAGGGCTGGTAGTAAATCAGGTTGGCAGGATAAAGCAGGGCTGTAAGCAATCCAGGTTGGTATGGAGCAGGGTTGGTAGTTAATCAGGTTGGCAGGATACAGCAGGGCTGTAAGCAATCCAGGTTGGTATGGAGCAGGGCTGGTAGTAAATCAGGTTGGCAGGATAAAGCAGGGCTGTAAGCAATCCAGGTTGGTATGGAGCAGGGTTGGTAGTAAATCAGGTTGGCAGGATAAAGTAGGGCTGTAAGCAATCCAGGTTGGTATGGAGCAGGATTGGTAGTAAATCAGGTTGGCAGGATAAAGCAGGGCTGTAAGCAATCCAGGTTGGTATGGAGCAGGGTTGGCAGTAAATCAGGTTGGCAGGATAAAGCAGGGCTGTAAGCAATCCAGGTTGGTATGGAGCAGGGCTGGTAGTAAATCAGGTTGGCAGGATAAAGCAGGGCTGTAAGCAATCCAGGTTGGTATGGAGCAGGGTTGGTAGTAAATCAGGTTGGCAGGATAAAGCAGGGTTGTAAGCGATCCAGGTTGGCATGGAGCAGGGTTGGTAGTAAATCAGGTTGGCAGGATAAAGCAGGGTTTTAAGCGATCCAGGTTGGTATGGAGCAGGGTTGGTAGTAAATCAGGTTGGCAGGATAAAGCAGGGTTGTAAGCAATCCAGGTTGATATGGAGCAGGGTTGGTAGTAAATCAGGTTGGCAGGATAAAGCAGGGCTGTAAGCAATCCAGGTTGGTATGGAGCAGGGCTGGTAGTAAATCAGGTTGACAGGATAAAGCAGGGTTTTAAGCAATCCAGGTTGGTATGGAGCAGGGCTGGTAGTAAATCAGGTTGGCAGGAAAAAGCAGGGTTGTAAGCAATCCAGGTTGGTAAGGAGCAGGGTTGGTAGTAAATCAGGATGGCAGGATAAAGCAGGGCTGTAAGCAATCCAGGTTGGTATGGAGCAGGGTTGGTAGTAAATCAGGTTGGCAGGATAAAGCAGGGCTGTAAGCAATCCAGGTTGGTATGGAGCAGGGCTGGTAGTAAATCAGATTGGCAGGATAAAGCAGGGTTGTAAGCAATCCAGGTTGGTATGGAGCAGGGCTGGTAGTAAATCAGGTTGGCAGGATAAAGCAGGGCTGTAAGCAATCCAGGTTGGTATGGAGCAGGGTTGGTAGTAAATCAGGTTGGCAGGATAAAGCAGGGCTGTAAGCAATCCAGGTTTCTATGGAGCAGGATTGGTAGTAAGCCAGGTTGGCAGGATAAAGCAGGGTTGTAAGCAATCCAGGTTGGTATGGAGCAGGGTTGGTAGTAAATCAGGTTGGCAGGATAAAGCAGGGCTGTAAGCAATCCAGGTTGGTATGGAGCAGGGCTGGTAGTAAATCAAGTTGGCAGGATAAAGCAGGGCTGTAAGCAATCCAGGTTGGTATGGAGCAGGGTTGGTAGTAAATCAGGTTGGCAGGATACAGCAGGGCTGTAAGCAATCCAGGTTGGTATGGAGCAGGGCTGGTAGTAAATCAGGTTGGCAGGATAAAGCAGGGCTGTAAGCAATCCAGGTTGGTATGGAGCAGGGTTGGTAGTAAATCAGGTTGGCAGGATAAAGCAGGGTTGTAAGCAATCCAGGTTGGCATGGAGCAGGGTTGGTAGTAAATCAGGTTGGCAGGATAAAGCAGGGTTTTAAGCGATCCAGGTTGGTATGGAGCAGGGTTGGTAGTAAATCAGGTTGGCAGGATAAAGCAGGGTTGTAAGCAATCCAGGTTGGTATGGAGCAGGGTTGGTAGTAAATCAGGTTGGCAGGATAAAGCAGGGCTGTAAGCAATCCAGGTTGGTATGGAGCAGGGCTGGTAGTAAATCAGGTTGACAGGATAAAGCAGGGTTGTAAGCAATCCAGGTTGGTATGGAGCAGGGTTGGTAGTAAATCAGGTTGGCAGGATAAAGCAGGGCTGTAAGCAATCCAGGTTGGTATGGAGCAGGGCTGGTAGTAAATCAGGTTGGCAGGATAAAGCAGGGCTGTAAGCAATCCAGGTTGGTATGGAGAAGGGCTGGTAGTAAATCAGGTTGGCAGGATAAAGCAGGGTTATAAGCAATCCAGGTTTGTATGGAGCAGGGCTGGTAGTAAATCAGGTTGGCAGGATAAAGCAGGGTTGTAAGCAATCCAGGTTGGTATGGAGCAGGGTTGGTATGGAGCAGGGTTGGTAGTAAATCAGGTTGGCAGGATAAAGCAGGGCTGTAAGCAATCCAGGTTGGTATGGAGCAGGGTTGGTAGTAAATCAGGTTGGCAGGATAAAGGAGGGCTGTAAGCAATCCAGGTTGGTATGGAGCAGGGCTGGTAGTAAATCAGATTGGCAGGATAAAGCAGGGTTGTAAGCAATCCAGGTTGGTATGGAGCAGGGCTGGTAGTAAATCAGGTTGGCAGGATAAAGCAGGGCTGTAAGCAATCCAGGTTGGTATGGAGCAGGGTTGGTAGTAAATCAGGTTGGCAGGATAAAGCAGGGCTGTAAGCAATCCAGGTTTCTATGGAGCAGGATTGGTAGTAAGCCAGGTTGGCAGGATAAAGCAGGGTTGTAAGCAATCCAGGTTGGTATGGAGCAGGGTTGGTAGTAAATCAGGTTGGTAGGATAAAGTAGGGCTGTAAGCAATCCAGGTTGGTATGGAGCAGGGTTGGTAGTAAATCAGGTTGGCAGGATAAAGCAGGGCTGTAAGCAATCCAGGTTGGTATGGAGCAGGGTTGGTAGTAAATCAGGTTGGCAGGATAAAGCAGGGCTGTAAGCAATCCAGGTTGGTATGGAGCAGGGTTGGTAGTAAATCAGGTTGGCAGGATAAAGCAGGGCTGTAAGCAATCCAGGTTGGTATGGAGCAGGGTTGGTAGTAAATCAGGTTGGCAGGGTTATAAGCAATCCAGGTTTGTATGGAGCTGGGTTGGTAGTAAATCAGGTTGGCAGGATAAAGCAGGGTTGTAAGCAATCCAGGTTGGTATGGAGCAGGATTGGTAGTAAATCAGGTTGGCAGGATAAAGCAGGGCTGTAAGCAATCCAGGTTGGTATGGAGCAGGGTTGGTAGTAAATCATGTTGGCAGGATAAAGCAGGGCTGTAAGCAATCCAGGTTGGTATGGAGCAGGGTTGGTAGTAAATCAGGTTGGCAGGATAAAGCAGGGCTGTAAGCAATCCAGGTTGGTATGGAGCAGGGTTGGTAGTAAATCAGGTTGGCAGGATAAAGCAGGGCTGTAAGCAATCCAGGTTGGTATGGAGCAGGGTTGGTAGTAAATCAGGTTGGCAGGATAAAGCAGGGCTGTAAGCAATCCAGGTTGGTATGGAGCAGGGCTGGTAGTAAATCAGGTTGGCAGGATAAAGCAGGGCTGTAAGCAATCCAGGTTGGTATGGAGCAGGGTTGGTAGTAAATCAGGTTGGCAGGATAAAGCAGGGCTGTAAGCAATCCAGGTTGGTATGGAGCAGGGTTGGTAGTAAATCAGGTTGGCAGGATAAAGCAGGGCTGTAAGCAATCCAGGTTGGTATGGAGCAGGGTTGGCAGTAAATCAGGCTGGCAGGATAAAGCAGGGCTGTAAGCAATCCAGGTTGGTATGGAGCAGGGTTGGCAGTAAATCAGGTTGGCAGGATAAAGCAGGGTTGTAAGCAATCCAGGTTGGTATGGAGCAGGGTTGGTAGTAAATCAGGTTGGTAGGATAAAGCAGGGCTGTAAGCAATCCAGGTTGGTGTGGAGCAGGGTTGGTAGTAAATCAGGTTGGCAGGATAAAGCAGGGCTGTAAGCAATCCAGGTTGGTATGGAGCAGGGTTGGTAGTAAATCAGGTTGGCAGGATAAAGCAGGGCTGTAAGCAATCCAGGTTGATATGGAGCAGGGTTGGTAGTAAATCAGGTTGGCAGGATAAAGCAGGGCTGTAAGCAATCCAGGTTGGTATGGAGCAGGGTTGGTAGTAAATCAGGTTGGCAGGATAAAGCAGGGTTGTAAGCAATCCAGGTCGGTATGGAGCAGGGTTGGTAGTAAATCAGGATAGAAGCAATGAAGGTAAATCACACGGTGCTTCCCAAGTCTCAGGATCTGAAGTCTCTTCAGTATGAACATCAACTTCAATGTAAAGGCCTCTGGTTTTCTCAGGTGTGGCCTTTTATAGCAGACTTGATTCATGCTATCCAGGTGACTAGGGGCTAGGGAGGCCACTAGAGGCGAGAAACAGGTATTGCATGAAAAGAAATACAGAAGGAATTAAACATGTTCCTGGTTGTCAGGATAGGATCCTGACACTTATCGTGACTCCTGGTTTAATCAATACACATGTTCAGTGTGATCTTATGCTAAAAGTCATGGATTGGTAGTAAGTACAAACATGCTTGCTCACAGTGCAATCCCTATGATATAGGTTCAGTATGGAACTCCTGTACAATCCTTTAAGAATGGGACTGCATTTAGAATGTTAGTCACATAGTTACATAGCTGAAAAGAGATTTGCGACCATCAAGTTCAGCCTTCCTCACATCAGTTTTTTGCTGTTAATCTAAAAGAAGGCAAAAAAAAAAACAGTTTGAGGCACTTCAAATTTTGCAACAAACTAGGAAAAAAAATCCTTCTTGACCCCAGAATGGCAGTCAGAGTTATCCTTGGATCCACTGGCGTACATACCGCGGTCACAGGGGTCGCAACTGCGACTGGGCCTGGCCCACCAGGGGGCCCGGCCACCCTGCGACCGGGTATGTACGCCAGTATGCAGCCTCTTCTCCAGGGAGGCCCAGGAGCTGGCAGTGCTCTCACCGGGCGGGCGCGCAAGGGAGCATTCTCCCCTGAGCGCTCTCTGCCCAGCTCCCTCGCGCGCACCGCACTGATACCCAAACCGGAATATGACGTCATTCCGGCTCCGGCATCAATAAGCGGCGTGCGAGGGAGCTGAACAGGAGCATCAGTGCTCCCTCGCCGCCTGCCGTCACCGGCCGCCCAGCAGCTCCACTGAACTCCAGGGAATCCCCTCAGCACTCCCAAAGGTAGGAGGCTGGGGAGTAAATATTAAATAAATAAAAATATGAGTGTGTGGGTTAGTGTGTATGTGTGTTCATTTTTGTGTGTCAGTGTGTGTGTGTTGTTACTGTATGTGTGTGTCTGTTATTGAGTGTGTGTCTGCTAGTGTGTCAGTGATTGTTAGTTTTTGTGTGTGTTTGTGTGTGTCTGTTATTGAGTGTGTGTCTGCTAGTGAGGGTCAGTGTGTGTGTGTGTGTGTGTGTGTGTGTGTCAGTGAGTGTGTTACTGTGTGTTTCTGTTACTGAGCGTGTTAGTTTGGGTGTCTGTTAGTGAGTCTGTTTGGTGTCTGTTAGTGAGTGTGTGTTTGTCAGTGAGATTGTATGTTTTGTAAGTGAGTGTGTATGTATGTCTGTCACTGAGTGTGTGTCTGTCAGTAAATGTGTGTGTCTGTTAGCTAGTGTGTATGCGGCTGTTCGTGAGAGTGTGTGGTTAAAACCCTTTGCACTGGGGATCTCTCCGCCCCAATCCGCCCCAATCCGCCTCTCAGCTCCGAATGCGCATGCGGCACATTCAAACCGCCCATAGGAAAGTATTACTCAATATTTTCCTATGGACGTCCAGTGTCTTCTCACTTTGATTTTCACAGGGAGAATCGCGGAAGCGCCTCTAGCGGCTGTCAGTGAGACAGCTACTAGAGGCTGGATTAACCCTCAGTGAAACATAGCAGTTTCTCTGAAACTGCTATGTTTTCAGCTGCAGGGTTGAAACTAGAGGGACCTGGCACCCAGACCACTTCATTGAGCTGAAGTGATCTGAGTGCATATAGTGGTCCCTTAAGTGTATATATCTGCATGCAGTGGCGTACATAGTTGCCCGCCGCCATGTGTTGCGGCCCTGTCACACACAGAGTTAGCGTGCGGGGGGGCCCACAGATCAATTTTCGCACCGGGGCCCCATGGATCGTGTGTATGCCACTGTTCGTATCAAGAAACTATTACCCTACATTGAACAATTACATCCTTGAATATTCTGTTTTTGCAAGTATGCATCTAGTTTCTGTTTGAACATCTGTATGGACTCTGATAAAACCACTACTTCAGGCAGATAATTCCACATCCTTATTGTACCTAACAGTAAAAAAAACTTGTCTTTGCCTTAGACGAAATCTTCTTTATTCCAGTCTAAACGCATGACCTTGTGTCCTATTTAAAGTCTGGTTTGTGAATAGATTTCCACACAATGGTTTGTATTGGCCCTGAATATTTTTGTATAATGTTATCATATCTCCTCTCAGGTGACATTTTTCTAAACTAAAGAGGTTTACATTTGTTAACCTTTCTTCATAGCTGATATGTTCTATTCCTTTTCTTAATTTTGTAGCCCGTCTCTGCACTTTTTTTGTGCCATAATATCCTTCTTTAGAACAGGTGCCCACAATTGCACAGCATATTCAATATGTGGTCTTACCAGCGATTTATAAAGAGGCAAAATGATATTCTCATCCCGAGAATGAATGCCCTTTTTCATGCATGACAATACCTTACTGGCCTTAGCCACTGCTGATTGAAATTGCACATTGTTGAATAGTTTGTTGTCTATAACAATTCCCAAGTCCTTTTCGTGTGTTGTTATCCCTAATTTGCTTCCATTAAGGGTATACGTTGCTTCTGCATTCTTTACGCCAAAGTGCATAACTTTGCATTTTTCAACATTAAATTTCATCTGCCATTTGAGTGCCCAGTCCCCCAGTCTATCTAAATCCCTCTGCAGCAAAGTAATATCTTGCTCACATTGTATTATTTTACAGAGTTTTGTGTCATCTGCAAACCCTGGATTTAATATCAATCCTACTTAGAATCTGTTATTAAAATGGAGCTGCACTTAATTATGCTATCTGCATTAAATGGTTTGGAACCTTAGTGTACTTAGTAAACTTAGTAACATTTAGTCACAAAAATAAGCAGAGTCAAAACAACTTAAGGGGCGCCTATCATGCCCTAAACAACTTATGCTCATTTGCTTGAGCACAAGATTTTATCTATTCGTTGTGCTAGCAGTTTTGCTAGCAAATGTGTCGATTATTTAAAAAAAAAAAATATTTACAAATATTTATTTTTTCTCCTAGATGTCATTCAATACTTTGGTGTGCTGAGACATTGACTGACAAAGGAGAGTAGAAAAGACCCATGTGCTCTCCTCGTATAGAAACCACAGCACATGAACTACGGTTGCTATCGGAATTCGCTAGCAAGCACTTCTACCACTGGCTAAGGAATAAATTGCTATTTTTTTCAAACCTCATAAACAAACATTTGTTAAATATAGGACGTAATCAAATGTTGTACCAAACATCAAGGGAAATTATGGGAATAAGGTATTAGCTCTAAGTTCATTTTCATTCATTTTGTCCTTTCCCCACTCCCTTAGTTCCCTGGTTATAGCATGTTGGTATCAACATTGTTTAACATTGTTTGAAATTCTCAATACTTTTTAACTGAGTAAAGCAAGCACCCCTGCTTACTGCAATCCACTGTGATGATTATTAATATACATATATAGTATTTCAATAGGTAGAACTTTCATTATATGGTATAATTAAAGGAACATTATGGCTTTAGGAACACAAACAAGTATTCCTAACATAGTGCTCCCCTAGCTATGTATGTCCTTGTAAGGATTAACAATAATAATTGTTCCTTACTCTACATTAAGTGTATTTTGGATTGGTGCTGCCCTAGGAATGACGGAACTCGGGCACCCCCTTATTTAAATTTGCCCAACCCCTTCCTCCCAAGGCCACACCTCTTCCTGTTAAAGACCAACACATTTTGACTTCCAGACACACTGACACACACACACACACACACACACACTGATTTGACACAATCTGACAGATACACAAAAACATTCAGACACACACTGACAGACACACACACTGACAGACGCACACACGCACTGACAGAAAGACACACAAACACATTCACTGACAAACAAAGGCACACACACGCATTTTCCCCCAACACTCACAAATTATTATTTTTTTTAAATTTAAATCCAACCAGCCTCCTTACTTTTGGGAGAGCTGGGTGCATTCTTTACCTGGTGTCCAGAGGGGCTGCTGGGCCGACAGGCAGGCAGGCTGGCAGACTTGCGGGTAGGCAGAAAGGTGGGCGGCAAAAGTAGGCAGTGAGGGAGCTGTGATCTTCCTGCTCAGCTCCCTCGCACGCCGCTTTGTGATGCTGGGAACCACAAGGACGTCTTCTGGCTCCCGGCACCACTGCAGGGCGCGTGAAGGAGTTGAGCAGGAAGAGCTCAGAAACCAGCGATCCCTTGCTGCCCAGAACACAACTGGGGGGAAGGGCTCAAAGATAACCAGCTGGACAACTCTTGGGCCCCCATAAAACGAGGCTAATAAGCAGGGCCGGATTTAGATGAAAAGAGGCCCTAGGCTATTCCACTTATGAGGCCCTTTCACCTCCCATGTTTAAGTTTGTAAATTACATGAGAGAATAAAATACATCATTACTGTGTTATATATCAATATGTTAAATGAAACATGTTGTGATTGGTACTAACCTTTATAAAAAAATGTGGCACGGATAATAAATTAAAAAAAAGTTGAGATGAGGAGGGGGGGGTGATTGTGAGAGGGAGGGGGGTGATGAGGAGAGGGGGGGTGACTAAAAAAATTACCTTAAATCCCTGGTGGTCCAGTGGGGGCTGCCTGGTGGTCCGGTGGGGTCCCTTCCAGTCTGCAGACCATGGATCTCGCGAGACCCAATCAGAGCGTTGCCGTGGTAACCCGCGGCAACGCTCTGATTGGGCAGTGCACACGAGATCCATGGTCTTCAGCTCTGCACATTGCGGAGCTGCAGACCGCCGTTCTCGGCGATCGCAGCAGGAGGGGCATTGCAGTCTGCCCCGGGCATCCCCTAGTAAGTGGCACCCGGGGCGGACCGCCCTCCCCTTAGTACGCCACTGGTCATATATGCGTAGAATTTCTCCTTATTTTCGGTTCAGTGTTTTAGTGTTCACTGTTTTTAGAATAGTGTAATTTAATTTTGCTAACAATTTGAATGTAGGCCCCTCTTGATCTTGAGGCCCTAGGCTGAAGCCTAGTTAGCCTATAGGAAAATCCGGCCCTGCTAATAAGGCATTTGTTAGCCTCGCAATAAATACAGCCCTCCTTACATCCTATGGCATGCTGGTCTATATTCTGCTGAGGTTTAACTCAGTTGCACTTGCAGGGTTAAAATGACAGGGTCTTGCAAGCAGACCACTTCATGGAGATTACATGGTTGGGGATCCTATAGAGTCTCTTTAAAAAATCCTGAACATTTTTGCTTTTAATATTTTTTCGTTTCAATATTTATTCTTTCTTCAAACTCCTCTTTTCTAGACCATCATGGAATTCACCTAATGGCACAGGAATTTAAAAAAGTTATCGACATAATTGAGGAATCAGACGTTAGAGGTACTTCTACAGTCTATTGGGATTAGTTTTAATATTTCACTTGAACTACCTGGAATTTCTTCTAACCATGACTCTTTGTACTATTTGGAGACCATTGCCCACAGTTCAAACAATTGAGAATGAAGTCAACTGCATCAAGATTTTTTTTTCCCGATGTGCTAAATAATCCTATTAGTAAATTAATCCAAGCATGTTAATCACAGTTCTTATTTTACAGAAGAACTGAACGGCAAATGTAGATTAGTCAACAGCCATCTAATGTACCTTTAGTGAACAGACAAATGATGATTTTTTCCCTATGGTTTTTCATTATGAGATATAATTTGGCAAATTAAGGCCTCAATTTAATATGTTTTCCAAATGATTCAATACTGTTAGAAAATCATTTTAAATGATCTATGTACAATTCCTAGAATTTAATGCTGCACCTTTTCTGTGGAACACCCTTCCCTCTGTTAGACTTTCACCCAGTCTCCACTCCTTCAAAAAAATCTTTGAAAATACACTTCTTCAGGAAAGCATATAATTTAAACTGTTAGCCCCCCCCCCATGATTCCTCTCCTGCAACTGTCAAAAATAATAAATACGTTCTCCGTGAATACTTTTCTAGCAGCCCATTTCTTTACCTCTACTTATACCATGCAGGGCCGGCGCGTCCATAAGGCGGCACAGGCGGCCGCCTTAGGGCGCACCGGCTCTGGGGGCGCAAAATTCCAGTGACCGGCAGGAGGGAAGTGCTCCCTCCTGCCTGGTCACCACCTGGATCCCCGGAGCGGCGCTGAAGTTCATTAGGAGGCGGCGAGGGAGCTCTCTGATCTCTCTGACCGGCTGCCTCGCGCGCCTTTTGCTGATGCCGCGGGAGCCGGAATATGACGTCATATTCCGGCTCCCGCGGCATCAGAAAACAGCCTGCGAGGGAGCCGGTCAGAGAGATCAGAGAGCTCCCTCGCCACCTCCTAATGAACTTCAGCCGCACGCCTCCCAGCAGCCCCACTGGACCACCAATGAAAGACCCACGCCAGCACTCCAGGTAGGGAGGCTGGGTGGGAAATGTAAATTTAATTTAGATAATTAATTACTGTGTGTGTATGTGTGTGTGCATGTGAGTGTGAGTGTGTATGTCAGTGTGTGTGTGTTTGAGTATGTGTCTGTGAGTGTGTGTGTGTCTGTCAGTGAGTGTGTGTGTGTGTGTCTGTCAGTGGGTGTGTGTGTGTGTGTGTCTGTCAGTGTGTGTGTGTGTGTGTGTCAGTGTGTGTGTGTGTGTGTGTCAGTGAGTGTGTGTGTGTGTGTCTGTCAGTGTGTCTGTCAGTGTGTGTGTGTGTGTGTGTGCATGTGAGTATGTGTGTCTGTCAGTGTGTGTGTGTTCGAGTATGTGTCTGTGAGTTTGTGTGTGTGTGAGTATGTATTTTTCTGTAAGCCTGTCTGTATGTATGTATCTGTATGACAGTATGCCTCTGTATGTATGTATGTGTCTGTATGTCTTGTACGTATGTTTCTGTATGTCTCTGTATGCATGTATGTAACTGTATGCCTTTATGTCTCTGTATGTACGTATGTGTGTGTCTCTGTATGCCTGTATGTCTTTGTATGCATGTTTCTGTATGTATGTGTCTGTATGACGGTATGCCTCTGTATGTGTCTGTATGACGGTATGCCTCTGTATGTATGTTTCTTTATGCCTGTATGTCTGTATGTATGTGCCTGAATGTCTTTGTATGTATGTTTCTGTATGCCTGTCTGTATTTATGTGTCTGTATGACGGTATGCCTCTGTATACATGTATGTCTTTATATGCCTGCATGTCTCTGTATGCATGTATATCTCTGCTTGTATGTCTCTGACTGTATGTGTCTGTATGTCTCTGTATGATTATTTCTGTCTTTGTATGACAGTGTACCTGTATGACTTTGACTGTGTGACTGAAAAATGATGCCTGTGTGCCTGTGGCTTGGGAGGAAAGACACACAGGTGAAGATGCATTTTGTTTTTTTAATGAGGGTTGGGGGCGCCAAAATGCATCTTCGCCTGTGTAACTAAAAATCCTAGCACCGGCCCTGATACCATGTGTGTCACTATACCCCACTCCCTCTAGTATGTAAGCTCATTGAGCAGGACCCTCAACCCCTTTGTTCCGGTGCATCCATTTGTCTGGTTACAATTACGTGTCTGTTAGTCCACCCATTGTACATGTATAAACTGTTAGCGGATTTTCATTTCTCCCCCCCATGATTCCTCTCCTACAACTGTCAAAAATAACCTAAGTTCTCAGTACTTTTCTAGCAACCTATTTCTTTACCCCTACTTATAACTTTTGTGTCACTATACCCCACTCCCTCTAGCATGTAAGCTCATTGAGCAGGGCCCTCAACCCCTCTGTTCAAGTGTGTCCATTTATCTGATTATAATTACTAAATTTACTAAAGCCCCAAATGGTTCACCCTCCTAACCACTCACTGAACTAAAGAAGGGGAAAAGCGATAGGGAAAAAAACAAAGATATATATATTTACAGCTAATGCAAAAGTGAACTGTATACACCTACAGAAAACTATAAGTGGGAAATAATCCCACTACTCTTGAGAGTATACAGGGAAAAATCCACCTAAAAAAAGGTCCCTACTTATACCTCACAACACCATAAACTAGAGAGTGCACCTATATAGCATACATACCAGAGAGAGAGACAGGTGGAACGAAATCCCCAAAAAGGAGGACAAGGACAAAGAGCAAAAGTAAATATATGTTATAGCTAATTCAAAGATAAACTGTATTTACCTACAAATACCTAAACGTAGGGAAAAATCCCACTACTCTTAAAGGTATACAGGAAGATGGATACCTAAAAACAGGTTACCTCAGTGCACCATAAAGCGGATGCTACACCTATGTACCAGAGAGAGACAGGTGGAAAAAATACTTTAGCTCTCCCCCCAAATAGGAGTCATTCTGTTTAGTGACTATTTCTAGAGGAATGTTTTTATACCTTTTTTTTTTTCTTCAAATAAATCCATTGGAAACCATCTCTGCTTGCCTTCCTTGCTTGTGGACAACTATCCAAGCCAGTATTGCACCTTGAGGCTGACAATATAGAGCAGGGGTAGGCAACCTACGGCACTAGTGCCATGCACGGCACTCGAGGTGTCTTTGCACGGCACTCGAGGTGGCTAGAGCCAAACAGGCTCTGGCCTGTCTGGAGTCCCAGTAAAACTTCAGATATCTGCTAATCCGAAAAGGTGGTGAAGGACAATCCTCAGTTTATGCATTGCAGCATAAGAGGAAGTGACATCAGATCACCTCCTCCCAGCACTTGTGAATGGGAATCCACACCGTAGTAGAGCAGCTCGCAGTTGCTGTTGCAGCTCCTGTCCTTGACATGTACCTGGCCGGCCTAGTCTCCACTGGAAGCCACCCACACTGCTAGATATGCACAGAAATGCAGAATAACCCTCCCCTCATACAAATAATACGAACAGCCCACACACAAACATACACACAATCCGCACAAACGAAACACCACTAACAATCCACATACATGCACACAACCCCACATGCAATACCCCAAACAGCCCCCACACACTACCAAACACACACTGTGACATATCCATCTCCACACACACAATCCCACAAGCAGCCCCCATACACAGCCCACATTCATATGTATCATACACAATACCATAAACTACTCATGAACATATACAATGAAATAGCTCATATACGCAGGGCCATCTTTAACGCGGGGCAAACTGGTCAGCTGCTCCATGAGCTCTGCTGGCCTCAACTATTTCTAACCCTCTGGCCGGTAATCCGCACACTAAGGAGGCCCACCGGGTGGCCCATGCACAAAGGACCACCCGGTGGGCTTCTGTCAGCAGGGGCCCGGTTGCACGCTGAGGCACTTTAACAGCGCAAGCGGGCCCTTTGCTTTTCGGCAGCAGGCTGGGAGGAAGTGACGGCCGCACATCACTTCCTCCCACAAAGAGAGGAGCGCGCGGGAAAGAAGAGTAGGCAGATTGGAGGGGGGCTGGCCAAGAGCGCTAGACCACAACTCCCAACACCTTCAGCCACCAGCAGGAAAGGTAGCAAACTGGAGGGTGGGTTTTAAAGTGTATGTCTGTGTCAGTATGTCTGTCAGTGTGTGTGTGTCATCTGTGTGTGTCAGTATGTTTGTGTGTCAGTATGTGTCAGTATGTCTTTGTGTGTCAGTATATCTGTGTGTGTGTGTGTGTGTCAGCATGTCTGTGTGTTTGTGTGTGTCAGTATGTGTGTCAGTATGTCTGTGTGTGTATCTGTGTGTGTGTGCAAATTTCAGTGTGTATATATCTCTGTGTGTGTGTATATGTGCATACATCTCAGCATTCACACACTAACACTACACACAAATACACCCCTGCATTCAAATTTCAACACTACGTCCAAACACATGTCTGTGTTACACACCAAAATTATATGTAAATACACCCCTGCATTCAAAAACCAACACTACGCAAATACATGCTTGCAATCACGCCAACACCACATACAAACATATTCCATAAAAAAACCTGTTTACATTAAAACACACAAAAACTGCTTAGTGCTAAATACAGACCTGCAAACATGGGTAAATGGTAGAGCCCCAGCTGTCAATGCATTTCTGGAGTTGCACGACAGATGGGGATCTACCTTTTTAATCACCCGGGCAACAGGGAGACCCCCAAAAATTATTGCACCTCTCTACTTTAGGTCTGCCACTGTATTGAGGTGGAGGACGTGATTGCATGCCTGGGGAGGGGGGACAGGGTCCAGGGGGCCTCAAGCAAATGCTTTGCCCAGGGTCCAGTTACTATTAAAGACGGCCCTGCATATATGCACAAATACAACGATACAAAGCAATTACAGTAAAAATAACACAAGCAGAATACGGCAGCATACACACCTCAATTAAAAAAAATAAAAATAAGACCGGCACGCTACGGGACATCACATTCCTATATCGGCACAGTGCTGCTAAAAGGTTGCCTACCCCTGATATAGAGCCTCATACCGCTGAGTATGAGGCTCTGTGAGTATAACCACACATCTATTTTTACTTTATTGCTATTTTAACAGGTTACACTATTTATTGTTTTATTTATCTTTTATAGATCCCTCTTTATTATATCTTTACCAACATTGGGACATTCTCTGTGTTATATACCATTAAGTATATACATACATTTTTGTCCTCTAATTTTGACACTTGAAAACTTACAGGAACGATAGGTTGAAGAGGACCCTACTCAAACAAGCTTACAGTCTATAGGAGGTGGGGTGTAAAACACAAAAGTACAGGAAATAGCAATCAAAGAAGGTGGGAGTGAAGCAGAGCTGGTGGAGAGAGTAAAGTGCTGCCCTTTAGGAGAGAGCAAGATACAGATATGTGAGGTAGAGGTTACTCTGCGAGGCCATAAGCTTTCCTAAAGAGTTTTAAGGCACTTCTTAAATGATTGGAGACTAGGTGAGAGTCTGATGGTGGTAGGCAGTAGGCAGGCTATTCCATAGGAAGTGAGCCACCCGTGAAAAGTACTGCAAGAATGAGTTGGCCATACAGGTGTGAGCAGCGGACAGGAGAAGGTCATGGGCAGAGCAGAGAGACAGAGATGGGGCATACCTATGGATCTGTGAAGAGATATAAGAGGGGCTAGAATTGTTTAGTCCTTTATAGGTAGGGGTTAGTACTTTAAATTGACTCCTATAGGATACAGGAAGCCCATCTAAGGACTGATAGAGGGGTGAGGTGTGAGAGCACCAACTTGAGAGGAAAATCAGTGTGGTGGCAGCATTCATTACAGACTGTACCGGGGAAATATGTTTTTTGGGAAGACCAATTAGGAGGGTGTTACAATAATCCATACGGGAAATTACTAGAGCATGGACAAGCTCCTTAGTAGCATCTTGCGTAAGAAAGGGTCGGATGCGGGCTATGTTTTAAATATGGAATCTACAGGATTTGGTGACATACTGGATGTGAGGCTCAAAGGTGAGGAGAGATATATCTGGGTGTCATTGGTATACAGGTGGTAGTGAAATCCAAATGAGTTAAAAAATTTGCCAAGAGAGACAGTATAAAGAGAAAATAGATAGGGAACAATGAGAGAGCCTTGGGGGACATCAAACAGACAGGACGAAGGGAGGAGGTATCATTAGAAAAGGAGACACTGAATGAGCATTGTGAGAGATAAAAGGAAAACCATGAGAGGACAGAGTCACAGAGACCGAGTGAAGAGTTTGAAGATGGAGAACATGATCAACGACGTCAAAGGCAGCAGAGAGGTCAAGAAGAATTAGTATGGAATAGTGACCTTTGGATTTAGCTGCGATTAGGTCATTAGTAACTTTGATAAGAGCAGTCCCAGTAGAGTGGAGGGTCGGAAGCCAGATTGAAGAGGGTCAAGGAGAGAGTTGGAATCGAGGAAGTGAGAAATACAGGTAAAGACAAGTAAAGGGAGCAGGGACGATAGTTAGAGGGGGAGGATGGGTCCAGAGATGTTTTTTTCAGGATAGGTATTACAGTGGCATGTTTAAGGACAGCAGGGACAATGCCAGAAGAGAAAGAGCAGTTGAGATGTGTGTTAAGTAAGGCACAAGACAAGGGGAGAGAGATCTAATAAGGTGAGATTGGACAGGATCAAGCATTCAGTAGCTTGTTAAGTAGCTGGGAGAAAGTCTGAAGGGTAGGAAAAACATGATCTGCATGTGGCTGAGAAAGAGAAATGCTGGGTGGGGAGAATTCTTTCCTTAGCTGTTCAATTCTGTAGGTAAAGTAGCATGCAAAGCTATCGGCTGTAAGGTTAGTCTGGGGGGTGGCCACAGCAGGGCAAAAAAGAGAGATAAAAGTGTCAAAGAGACGCCTGGTATTATGGGAGCATGAACTAATGAGAGATGAAAAATATGACTGTTTGGCGAGGGCAAGGGCTGTGCTGTATGAACACATTATGAATCTATAATGAAGAAAGTATGACTGGGTGCGAGACTTCCTCCAGGAGCGTTCAGCACAACGGGAGCATCTTTGCAGGTAGTGTGTTGATTTAGTATGCCACGGCTGGGGGCGTGTCCTCCTCGAGGTGCATGTTTGGAGTGGAGCTGCAGTGTTCAAGGCAGAGGTGAGGGTAGTGTTATATGTGGATAAGGCCAGTGAGGGAGAGGAGAGGGAACGGATTAATAGGAGTTGTGAATCAATATCAGCTGACAGCTGCTGGAGGACAATAGAATTAAGGATCCTCCTAAGTTGAGGAGGCTAGGCTGAGGTTGTTGAGTATGGGGGTACTCGAGAGCAAATGATAAGAGGTGGTGATGAGAGAGAGGAAATGGAGTGCTGCATATATTAGACACTGTACTGCTAAATGTGTTTTACTTTATCTCTTGGCAAAAAAGAGAACTTATAAATTAATAGTTCTAGGCATGTACAGTCATTATCAGCATATTAATGCTAATATACTAATTAGTAAATTGTATTGTTTTTATGATTTAAGGCATGTTGCTATTGAACACCATTACTATGCACTTTGGAAAACTAAAAGAAAAATTTGACAAGCTAATAGCAAAGTATTATGCAGAAAGTAAGTTAAAGCATTTAAATATTTCACAGTCTTAATGAACATAATATGAAAAGTTTGTGTTAGTATTAATAACTCTTTCCCTCACAACATTTGTTTACACAGAGAACTTGTTTTATTATGCCCCCACATGCCTTACCTCTGATTGAGTACAATTGGCATTCTGACTTATTGCAGTGATTGTTTTCAACTGGGTAGTTGTATAGCAGACCAAGATGCTGCAAGTTCTGCAAGTAGTGAGGTGGGGTCTCCATGGATCAGATTTGTTGTTCCAGCACATCCCCCAGATGCTCAGTTGGATTGAGATCTGGGAAATTTGGAGGCCAAAACTATTTGTCATCTTCTTCAAACCATTCCTGAACATGTTTTGCAGTGTGGCAGGGTGCATTATGCTGCTGAAAGAGGCCACTGCCAGTAAACACCATTGCCATGAATGTGGTCTGCAACAATCCCTAGGTAGGTGGTATGTGTCAAAACAACATCCACATGAATGACAGGACCCAAGGTTTCCCAGCAGAACATTGCTCAGTGTATAACACTGTCCCCCTGGCCTGCCTTCTTCCTATAGTGCATCCTTCTGCATTCTCTTCCCCAGGTAAAAGACGCGCGTGCACCTGGATATCCATCTGATTTAAAAGAAAATGTGATTCATCATACCAGGCAACCTTCTACCATTGGTCCATGGTCCAGCTCTGACGCTCACATTCCCATTGAAGCACTCTGACCGGTCTGCGGTTACACAGCTCCATATATATGCAGCAAACTGTGATACACTGTGTATTTTGATACCTTTCTATCATGGCCAGCGTTACTTTTTCAGCAAATTGAGCACATGGGGAGTGAAGATATAGCAGCAAGTGAAATTTATAGCGCTTGTTCTTTATGTGTGTAGCAGCTAAAACTTTCCCAAACCAGAGTCTCTTCTTTCTGGTCGTTGATGTAAGTAAAACGTGGTATGTAGGGAAGCAGCGTTTAACAATTGAATTCCTTGTGTGGGGTCCAATGGAGCCAATATAAGGGAGAAAACAAAATGGGACAGGAATACTAATATAGTGTAGTATGTCTATAACAGCAGAGGCAGAATATAAGGAAAAAATATATGGCACTCACACTTTTCTGGAGCTCAAGATCAGCTCCAGATCACAGCGTATGGATGGTACAATCGCCCGTCTGTGGATGTTAAGATGGTCCTGATTTCCTCTAGTATCGTATCCCTGTGCCAATAATCCACGTGGTGTATTCCAGATGATGCTCCAGTAATACATAAGGAATATAAAAGAAAAGGAATAGTATTCTCTGTATTAATAAAACAAATAGAATAAAGAGAGAAATATACTCACAATGGATGAGCAAATAGGGATTGCTTAGTCCTTTATAGCATAGGTGGTTTGTCCCCCACCCGGGAATGTGAGATACAGCTTCTACAATAAAAAGATGTCCAATGAAGGTCCAGGGGTACAAAGTAGATTCATTTTATTAAACAAATAAAAAGTAAGTAACACACTAACGCGTTTCACCTATACAGAAGGCCTTTTTAAAGTGTAGCCTTCTGTATAGGTGAAAGCCTTCTGCATAGGTGAACCTTTAGAAGTCTTGTGAAGTCCATGCCTCGATGCATCAGAGCTGTTTTGGCAGCACAAGGGGAACCTCCACGATATTAGGCACGTGACTTTAATGTTGTTGCTGAACAGTGTATAGTCTGTGTATTTGGTGAATGTGTAAAAGTCTTCTCCTATGCCTACTGATGGACATTTTTAAGATAAAGGATTATTGGATGAGAAATGGAAAGAAATGCTGAGTGAGAATAAACTGACATCTATAACTTCTTTCCAGAGGTAGACTAGAGGGAGGTGTGGTACGGTAATACCTGTTGTGATGATAATAAGTTCAGATCTCTATTTTGATCATGTACACTCTTTGTCCTGACATCTTCAAGATTCTACATAACCTGCTAATCTCAGTTCTTCCTTCAATTGGAATTCCTGCATAAATCACTTTAGATATATCTAGATGTACTAAGTATGGACCATGCAGCTTATGATGATGTTCCACACATCACTGTCAAGAAGAGTCTAGATTAAATTAATTATGCTGAATTGCATGCATTGATAATATATGGGGTGCATTCACTAAATAACAAATGTTAGTGAACTTAAAACCAACATGTTGTGATTATGACTTATTTGGAGAATCGTTATTTTGACCTAGATTTGACACTTAGATTTAGAAATTCATTATTCACTATTCACTATTTGGTATTTACTACTGATATCTTCTGTTTACTGTAAACTTATGTTTACTGTTTTAAACTAATAATGTTATATTTATCTACAGGGCTCTGTCCAAACAAAAGGGGTAAGTTTCTTTAGTATTATTTACTTATTTAGATAGTTTCATAAAAAATTTATTTTTTTTAATGAGTGTGTGACAGAACCAACTGCCTGTGAAATACTTTTATTGTTCCCTCATTCATCTGTTTGTTCGGCTATTTCCCTGTCCATACGGTCCTCACGCTTGTTTCTGTTTTACCAAACAATTCACCGAACGGCCGGCAACCCAGCATGGAAGTGTGCTGCTGGTTAATCTCTTGGCCCCATTAGAACATTGTGGTTAACTGCATACACTTCCTAATTGTCGAATGCCGACTGGGTGGTCGTCGTTCGTATGCCAACCACGAAGCGGTGGCCATCTTGGGCATACTGTCAGGGTATTTATATCGGCAGACATTTGTGCTATGATAGAAATACAAAGTGTATATTCTGAAATCATTGCTAAACAGACCAGACTCCATTTTGTTATTCTCAAGTTAACAAAGACACAACATTTCTTTCCTTTCTCTATTGCTGACTGTTTAGCCAGAGCTGAATGGAATGTGTATATAAACAAACCAAATAGATAAGACATTGAGAATGGGGGTAGACAGACTGTCTAATTAATAATGGAATATAATAAATTCTATTCCCAGACTTAGGTGACAGAGGAGATTAAACAATTAAATTTTACTTTCGATATTGTACAACGTCCCATTATAGTTTAAGGTGAAACTTAGTTCACAAACTATCAATTTTAGGAATTACTACAGAAAATGGAGACGCATAGTCTGGATAAGTCCGAAGAAATCCCTTTGATCTGACAGAAGATTTGAGTTAGGGCAAACATAAAGATAACGTAAATGACGTCAAAAATAGCCACCAGGAAAAGTTAACTCTTTCCTGGATAGGTATGTGTAGTGGAACAATACTGCCATCTAGAGTCTGAATATTAAATTGGTTACCTAGAAGGGAACCACACCCCACATTTGTGATTGGCTATCACCTAAGGAATTTTTCCCTTTAAAAAGTTAAGACAAGGGAAGAGAGGGGGATTCGGAGATTCAAAGATTGAAGAGAGAGACATTACGACACTCTGGGGATTCAGAGAGATCCAGGCAGAATCGGGCGACCAGAGTAACCAAGAAACTCTCACACTCCATGCAGAGAAAGAGATCTATGACATTTAGCTACCTGAGGATATCTGATGAGAAAATATCTACTTAACTGGTAAATATACAGACATTTAATTAATTAAAATTAATTAAAATTAATAGCATGATATATGACTGGATAAATCATGTTTGATTTCATATTTAGAAATCGTAATTATTAAAGAATATATATATGGTTATAGCATCCCATCTGCAGTTGGGATTAATATAGCCATTAATGTATTTGTGTGATTAATATCACGTTAGCATATCATGACCATTTATCCAGCTGTATTGATTGGCTCTAAAATAAGATAAAATATCTGTTTAGACAAATTAATTAAAATATCAGCTTATAGAACATAGTAGATTTTCTCATTGGATGCAAGGAAATGTTGAAATGGTTGATGACTGGTTAAATGTTATTTATTAATATTACATAGGAGTAGATCTTAAATCCCTAGAAGAGGTCTAGCCAGCATTGAAAGGGTTATTTCTAACTGCTAGCTAAGTTCTATTGCCCTACACTGTAGCTCTGTGTGTGAAACATCACATTCCTTCTGTGAAGCCCATCGTAAATCAATCTTGACACCTAATGCTTTAGACTTAAACTACCTCTTAGTCATTAGGAAATGTTGTTTTAAATTACCATATTGTATTACATATTCATGTTATACTGAAAATTCCATTGATTATTATCATGCATGTTACTTATATTATTATCATTTGAATATAAAAATAAATATCTATTTTTTTTTTAACAAATTTGTAATTTTAATTACCGGTATATGGTTATACATTTCACTTATAACGATAAACGTTCTTAGGGATCTGAGAATTGAAATCGTGGGCAATTCTCTCTGTTTACAATTATTATCCCATAAATATCCCCACAATACGAATGCTCAGCGGTGTTCGTCGATGATTTCATGGAACTAAAAACGGACATTGTTTCTCACGAACACCGCTGAAAGCCGCCGACCTCCCTTCTTCTATTTTTACAGGATACGAACGCCGGTTCGTTTGGTAGTTTATTTTCACGAATAGACTTATCCCAGATAGCTGTGCCATGGAGCCCATTCGTATAACGAAAGACTATGTGAAAGACTTTGGCTCCATGGCGATTGAACTGTGTGTATAGGATCTGAGCGCCATTCGGTAATAATGTGCGCTCAGATCCAAGCTATCTGGGGATGTGTGGAATGTATCTATTGTGTTCGGTAGTTTTTGTATTATGTATTTTTTTATGTATTTTCACTATTCTGTATAATAGTTTGGCCTCTGTCCTCGGAGATAATCGAGTTACTTCCCAATTATCTCCAGGACAAAGAGGAGGGTCCTATACAGTAAAAGAGGAGTGGTTATGTCTTTAACTCTGTGATTGGCTAATGTACGATAAGTGTCCCAGTTTTCCACCAGGTCCCCTAGGGGAGTGTCCACCTGGTGGAAAACCTGCATAAACACCGTGCAGGTAGCCCATAATAAACTAGATTCCTGCTGACCCTCAATACGGAGCTTTGTCTTGTACTTGGGGGGATTTATTTGTATGGTGATTCTCGTTTGGATGTTTGGGGGGTATACGATTCGTATGGTTCCTGTTCGGCTGATTGGAGTGATTGGTAGTTGCCTGCGTATTCGGGAAAGGAGCATCTTATACGGTTTTAACCGTAACAGAGTGTATTGCATCCACAAACTCTAAAATCCAGATAAAACTTTGGCAACCACAGCTTTTAAGAAATAACACTGCATTAACCCTGTGGCAGAGATGCCTCTGCCACATGTTCATGGAGGGGCCTGCTGGCTAGCCTCCTGCCCAAAGACTATGGGCCATGCAAAATACATGGTAAAATACTTTGTTTGTGCAATTTCCCTATACTGTTCGGGATCTGAACAGACGCATAAACCATGAACCACCCGTGTGCTTGTTAAGCGCTATTGACACCTGGTAACGATTCACACCTCAGTGTTTTAATTGTTCGTCTGGGTGGCCAAAGTATGAATGACCACAAGGTGGCGCCCATCTTGTTTGTATGAACGCAGGCAGTGGTGTTTGGTCATTGAGTTCATGGAACTAAAATTGGACACTGAAACTCCCGAACACTGCTGGACTTCCATCATCACCTGCGTTTGGTTCTTTATATCCTAGCTAGAAGAGCACTGTTCGGTGGAATCGTTTGTCTGGGTGAGGGGAACAAGCTTCATGGTTCAAATATAGATTACGTTCGGTAGTTCTTTTGTTTTTATGTTACCGAGATTGAGTCAAAAAAGTGACTTCCATGGAAAACCTGACCCCTGAACTGATCTGGGTGATTTTTTTGATATGTTGGTCACTTAGTTCGGAGCTATCTGGGGATGTGACTTTTGTGGGGCTTCCATGGATTTTGAGGTGTTTGTAAATTATGTGTTTTCTGTACCTGGAGATAATTGAGTTTGTACAGTTCCTGACTCAATTATCTCTCAGGCACAGGGTAGGGATTACCCTGTGATTTTGTGTAAGAAACCCCTTGCATGGGCTTGTGCATAAAAGGCCGTGTGTGGCCCTGAATAAAACAGATGACTTCCCAGCATTAAGCCTCAATTCATGTTGGGGGGGGGGGGGGGGACACAGCTATAATGCTCTATTGATTGATTGAGATGTCTACCCAATGGGAGCTGGACAAGGGGCTACAGTGCTTCTGGTGTCCGGTGCAATACTTATGGTACTCAGTAATTACTAGGAATCGTGATTGTCGGAGGTACCGAGTCGGCGTGCCAGGCGGTCCGCCACAACCCCTTAATGACTGCTGAGTTATACACTGAACTAAAATTATAAATGCAACACTTTTGCCCCCATTTTTCATGAGCCGAACTAAAAGATCTAAGAGTTTTTCTATGCACACTAAAGGCCTATTTCTCTCAAATATTGTTCACAAATCTATCTAAATCTGAAACATCACATTCCTTCTGTGAAGCCCATCGTAAATCAATCTTGACACCTAATGCTTTAGACTTAAACTACCTCTTAGTCATTAGGAAATGTTGTTTTAAATTACCATATTGTATTACATATTCATGTTATACTGAAAATTCCATTGATTATTATCATGCATGTTACTTATATTATTATCATTTGAATATAAAAATAAATATCTATTTTTTTTTTAACAAATTTGTAATTTTAATTACCGGTATATGGTTATACATTTCACTTATAACGATAAACGTTCTTAGGGATCTGAGAATTGAAATCGTGGGCAATTCTCTCTGTTTACAATTATTATCCCATAAATATCCCCACAATACGAATGCTCAGCGGTGTTCGTCGATGATTTCATGGAACTAAAAACGGACATTGTTTCTCACGAACACCGCTGAAAGCCGCCGACCTCCCTTCTTCTATTTTTACAGGATACGAACGCCGGTTCGTTTGGTAGTTTATTTTCACGAATAGACTTATCCCAGATAGCTGTGCCATGGAGCCCATTCGTATAACGAAAGACTATGTGAAAGACTTTGGCTCCATGGCGATTGAACTGTGTGTATAGGATCTGAGCGCCATTCGGTAATAATGTGCGCTCAGATCCAAGCTATCTGGGGATGTGTGGAATGTATCTATTGTGTTCGGTAGTTCTTGTATTATGTATTTTTTTATGTATTTTCACTATTCTGTATAATAGTTTGGCCTCTGTCCTCGGAGATAATCGAGTTACTTCCCAATTATCTCCAGGACAAAGAGGAGGGTCCTATACAGTAAAAGAGGAGTGGTTATGTCTTTAACTCTGTGATTGGCTAATGTACGATAAGTGTCCCAGTTTTCCACCAGGTCCCCTAGGGGAGTGTCCACCTGGTGGAAAACCTGCATAAACACCGTGCAGGTAGCCCATAATAAACTAGATTCCTGCTGACCCTCAATACGGAGCTTTGTCTTGTACTTGGGGGGATTTATTTGTATGGTGATTCTCGTTTGGATGTTTGGGGGGTATACGATTCGTATGGTTCCTGTTCGGCTGATTGGAGTGATTGGTAGTTGCCTGCGTATTCGGGAAAGGAGCATCTTATACGGTTTTAACCGTAACAGAGTGTATTGCATCCACAAACTCTAAAATCCAGATAAAACTTTGGCAACCACAGCTTTTAAGAAATAACACTGCATTAACCCTGTGGCAGAGATGCCTCTGCCACATGTTCATGGAGGGGCCTGCTGGCTAGCCTCCTGCCCAAAGACTATGGGCCATGCAAAATACATGGTAAAATACTTTGTTTGTGCAATTTCCCTATACTGTTCGGGATCTGAACAGACGCATAAACCATGAACCACCCGTGTGCTTGTTAAGCGCTATTGACACCTGGTAACGATTCACACCTCAGTGTTTTAATTGTTCGTCTGGGTGGCCAAAGTATGAATGACCACAAGGTGGCGCCCATCTTGTTTGTATGAACGCAGGCAGTGGTGTTTGGTCATTGAGTTCATGGAACTAAAATTGGACACTGAAACTCCCGAACACTGCTGGACTTCCATCATCACCTGCGTTTGGTTCTTTATATCCTAGCTAGAAGAGCACTGTTCGGTGGAATCGTTTGTCTGGGTGAGGGGAACAAGCTTCATGGTTCAAATATAGATTACGTTCGGTAGTTCTTTTGTTTTTATGTTACCGAGATTGAGTCAAAAAAGTGACTTCCATGGAAAACCTGACCCCTGAACTGATCTGGGTGATTTTTTTGATATGGTGGTCACTTAGTTCGGAGCTATCTGGGGATGTGACTTTTGTGGGGCTTCCATGGATTTTGAGGTGTTTGTAAATTATGTGTTTTCTGTACCTGGAGATAATTGAGTTTGTACAGTTCCTGACTCAATTATCTCTCAGGCACAGGGTAGGGATTACCCTGTGATTTTGTGTAAGAAACCCCTTGCATGGGCTTGTGCATAAAAGGCCGTGTGTGGCCCTGAATAAAACAGATGACTTCCCAGCATTAAGCCTCAATTCATGTTGGGGGGGGGGGACACAGCTATAATGCTCTATTGATTGATTGAGATGTCTACCCAATGGGAGCTGGACAAGGGGCTACAGTGCTTCTGGTGTCCGGTGCAATACTTATGGTACTCAGTAATTACTAGGAATCGTGATTGTCGGAGGTACCGAGTCGGCGTGCCAGGCGGTCCGCCACAACCCCTTAATGACTGCTGAGTTATACACTGAACTAAAATTATAAATGCAACACTTTTGCCCCCATTTTTCATGAGCCGAACTAAAAGATCTAAGAGTTTTTCTATGCACACTAAAGGCCTATTTCTCTCAAATATTGTTCACAAATCTATCTAAATCTGTGTTAGTGAGCACTTCTCCTTTGCGCAGATAATCCATCCACCTCACAGGTGTGGCAAATCAAGATGCTGATTAGACAGCATGATTATTGCAAAGGTGTGCCCTAGGCTGACCACAATAAAAGGCCATTCTAAAATGCACAGTTTTACTGTATTGGGGGGATCCGTGGGAGACCGAGGGGGCCGAAAACCAGTCAGTATCTGGTGTGACCACCATTTGCCTCATGCAGTGCAACACATCTCTTTCGCATAGAGTTGATCAGGTTGTTGATTGTGGCCTGTGTAATGTTGGTTCATTCATCTTCAAAAGCTGTGCGAAGTTGCTGGATATTGGCAGGACCTGGAACACGCTGTCGTATACGCTGATCCAGAGCATCCCAAACATTCTCAATGGGTGACATGTCTGGTGAGTATGCAGGCCATGCAAGAATTTGAATGTTTTCAGCTTCCAGGAATTGTGTACAGGCCCTTGTAACATGGGGCCGTGCATTGTCATGCTGCAACATGAGGTGATGGTTGTGAATGAATGGCACAACAATGGGCCTCAGGATCTCATCATAGTATCTCTGTGCATTCAAAATGCCATCAATAAAATGCACCTGTGTTCGTTGTCCATAACATACACCTGCTTATACCATAACCCCACCGCAACCATGGGCCACTCGATCCACAACGTTGATATCAGCAAACCGCTCACCCACACAATGGCATACAAGCTGTCTGCCATCTGCCCTGTACAGTAAAAACTGGGATTCATCCGTGAAGAGAACACCTCTCAAAAGTGCCAGACACCATCAAATGTGAGCATTTGCCCACTCAAGTCGATTATGAAGACGAACTGCAGACAGGTCGAGACACCAATGAGGACGACGAGCATGCAGATGAGCTTCCCTGAGACGGCAAACCGATTGTCCTGCTGGATGTGGAGGTCCTGGGCTGGTGTGGTTACACGTGGTCTGCGATTGTGAGGCTGGTTGGATGTACTGCCAAATTCTCTGAAACTCCTTTGCAGACGGTTTATGGTAGAGAAATGAACATTCAATTCACGGACAACAGCTCTGGTGGATATTCCTGCAGTCAGCATGCCAATTGCACACTCCCTCAAAACTTGTGACATCTGTGGCATTGTGCTGTGTGAAAAAAAAATGCACATTTTAGAGTGGTCTTTTTATTGTGGCCAGCCTAAGGCACACCTTTGCAATAATCATGCTGTCTAGTCAGCATCTTGATATGCCACACGGGGGAAGTGGATGGATTATCTCGGCAAAGGAGACGTGCTCATTAACACAGATTTAGACAAATTTGTGAACAATATTTGAGAGAAATAGGCCTTTTGTGTACGTTGAAAAAGTCTTACCGGTAGATCTTTGAGTTCAGCTCATGGAAAATGGGGGCAAAAACAAACATATAGCGTTTTATAATTATGTTCAGTGTATATCACAAAGCACCTTCTTGAAAGTCAGCGTCAATGTACCCCTCACAGGCATCCACAAGGGTGGGGCTAGAGGGGGCAAATCATCCTAGCTTTTGTAAACTAATGTTCTCATGTTGATGTTGAACAGGTACATACCTATATTTTAGCTACCTCTACCACAGTGATATAATATATTTCTTATTAAAGGAAAACTAAAATTTACCTCCAACCAGGAAACCCTTCTCTTGAGCCAGCGAAGCTAGGCAATGGGGAGGAGTAATTGGGATTGGAGAGGGAAAAAGTGGTGAAGCATATTTTGCCCTGCAAAAATCCTGCGGTCTTCCATGGTATCCCTCATGTCTTCCAATCACATACTGGGGCCTCAACTCTCCTGGATTGAGACCAACTATTACTATATACATTGTTCATGTGATCAAAAGATTACCCCAGATTATCCTACAGCCCTTAAAAGGTGTGTTTTGTCTCCCTTTGTTAATACAACAAATATCTAATAGCGATTTTAAGTATATGCCTATACATATATTGAAGCACCCAGGGGATGTAGTGGAATACAAACCGTGTGAACATACCACAGAAGAACGTCACAGGGTTTATTAAATGAGTTGGTGTTCTAGGATAACTCAGTAGCATAATACCTTCTGCTATCAGCTGTTTGTTTTAATTACAGATACTTCAGAAAAAATATAATTCTCTTACCAATGTTTTTCTCTCTTTCATTAGATAACATGGATTGCGGTAAGTTGAAGTTTAGTTTCACTGTAATATTTTGTTATAATACAGAGTGATCTGTTTAGTTGTATTTGATAAATCAACATTTATTCAATTAATGTTATCTAGACATGATAATCAATTTCACTTTATCAATAACCATTTATTTCGACTAAATAATTTACTTTTATTAGACCTGTTAAAGATAATAGGAATGAATACAGGTTCACACTACACCCAAAGATATTTAAAAAATTATGTTATCTAAAAATTGCAACACCACACTCTCAGCTCAATTTATTAGAGTCCAACAAGCTTTTTTATGCTTGCACAGCAACGTAACGCCAGAATGCATGCTCACTAACTGGCGGAACTTTGCTTTAACACCTCCATAGTAAATCATAAAAACCCCAACACTATTTAGTATTCACTAACAAAAAAGGTCATCAGACAAGCCATTTTAACAGCATTAACGCTTCATCCAGACAAGCATAAATTCTCTCTAGGCCAGGTTAAATAAATTTGTAAAAAAAAATATTTTATATTTGCCTGTCTATGTATAAATTGAAAACATACTTATCTTCAGTCTTCGACAAATATAATTGGCAAAACATAATACATCAAAATTGACACATTTTAAAGGGCATGCATCACATGACAATTATTTTTTATATCCCTCTCACCTGCCCACTTCAGTTTCAGACCAGTTTACTTGTGCAGCAGCAGATGGGACAAACCCAACACCAGAGACTACTCTGCATAATCACAATGATCAGACTCTTCTCCCCCAGAATGTTAAAAGGTAAAGAGATTTTCCAACCACACATGTTAATCTGTTAGGCTTGCCCAATGCACTTTTGCAACATTCCTAGGGATAGGATACTGATTGGTTATATCAGTGTCACCCCTGGAGTGGTTGTGGAATGCATAAGAAACAAGTAAACATGAAAATAATCATATTTACTTGCTTTTTTGCAGCCTGCAAAGTGAAGCAACTGTCTTATTTAAAGCTAAAGCTTTTGAATGAAACCTTTGTCCCAGCGTGATGCATGTCCCTTTCGTAAAACAAAAAACAAAAAAACTCACCATTTGCAACAAAACAGATACTCCAGAGCAAAAATAAAAAAACTGTATGAATGTTTGTGCATAGTCTGTGCATACTGAGTTGCAAATATGGGAAAGGCTTTTCATGCTTTGAATGCTTAGTATGAACACTTAGCATGTCTTAGCACTGAAAGCTGATTCAATGCTTCTTTATGAGGCAGGACAAGTTGAATGCCACACACAAGAGTGAAACATTCTACTGTCATCGATAAATGTTTATTTAGTACATTCTAGTGTTCCTTTTAAATGAAAAGTCATGAAATGAAAAATCATAAAGGTGAAATGTTGGGTTAATAGATGAGGTTGAGTAATTACTAGCTTACTACATATTAATTATAAAGATATCTTCCCACTTTTTCAGTGATACCAAATGCAGCTCTAATATATTTGTAGTCAAGATTTCCCCCTTAATCCAGCCTCCGTATTAACAAAATGTGATTCCTTGCCTCTAAATTTAGTTAGAAAGCATATTTTTTACATTCCATAAAATGAAGCTGCTTTTTGTTCATTGAATCATATTGTACAAGGCAAAATGAGTCAAAATTAGTGTTTACCAAAAAATTGTTTGGTATTAAATAAACTAAATTAACTCTAGAACTGTACAAAAACACAATATTATATTGCCCCCTTTATTGGCAGTATGCCAAAAGGCTAACCAGTCTCAGGACATTAATATTGTATGATTCCCACAGCCGTCACCTATGACGGCTGCTGAGATTTGACAAAGGTTTATATGCCAGGATCTGTGTCAGTTCAGTACTATTGCATATACATGAGAGTACAACACTGAGGTCCATGGATAATTCTGCAAGATGTAGAATGGCTTACGTAGATCTTCTCTTACGATGACCATGGCAATGACTGATTCCCATCACTGTCACTTATAACAGTTGCTGGGATTTGACAAAAGTTGATAGCGAAGCTCTGCTTTTTGTCAACCTCAGGCTTGCCCCCAAGACATAATCGGCCCTACTTTGTCCTAAGATATCTTTGGTTTGGGTTGGAATTTCAAGTTAATTTAAAAACAGTCAGCATTTGCTTTTTATTTTCATATTTAATAATTTATTAAATCTAATTTTTCAAATAGTGACAGATTTTTATAATAATCTACTAATACTTTTCCTCAGGTTTGATGATACAAACCGTAGTTGACTGCAAAACTTGTGACCCGAAAAAGTTAATTTGTGCGGGCGGTTCTAAACGTTGTCAAGGTAAAGTTTCCTTTCACATTTCATTCAAGTATGTTGCAGGATTCCCTATGTTGTTTGTACATGCGCAAATCCTATATGGGACATCTGATCTTATCACAACAAATACACCAAACTGGAAAAAGGATTTCTTATATAGAAATACACAAATAAGCTTATATTGAAATACATACACTTTTCAAATTGTTGAATTAGATCTATGTGACTGGCTAGACACAGTTCGCCATGAACTATTCGCCAGCGAACATAGCTTGTTCGCGTTCGCCACGGTGGGCGAACATATGCGATGTTCGGTCCGCCCCCTATTCGTCATCATTGAGTAAACTTTGACCCTGTACCTCACAGTCAGCAGACACATTCAAGCCAATCAGCAGCAGACCCTCCCTCCCAGACCCTCCCACCTCCATGACAAATAGGGGGCGGACCGAACATCGCATATGTTCGCCGGCGAACAGTTCCCGGTGAACTGTTCGGGACATCTCTACTGGCTAGTAATGAGATCACTACAGTTTAAATGCAAGGAAAGAGATAGATCTTCAAGAAGCATATCATCTAGTAGATGGGCCAGGCAATATACATCCAAGAGACATACAATAAATGAAAAAGAAAAAAATCCCACTAAATACAATATAGAGATCTCACAGTAGTGTATTCCTAAAAAAAAAGGGAACATAATGGGATATTGTATTTCTGTAATTTCCTATATATATATATATATATATATATATATTCCAATATAGTAGCAGGTATCACACTCACTTTTTAAACAGATAAATATCTATAAACTCTGAGGTGGTAAGCATTTTTGGTATCCCCACACCCATGCCCAGGGTCTACATGTGGATATCAACATGAGTAAATGTTGAGTAAAAGTCAGAAAGTTCCAATAGTGTTATGTCATAGCTATGAAGTCTCAATAAACGTAAATCAAAATACTTACAGATTTGTGAGCCTTCCCCTGTGCTCGAAAGTAGTGCACTTATGGTGGTATTATACCTACCAATGGATATCTCATGATCTCAACGGTGGACAAAAATCACAGATTTAAAGGAACATGGGGTAAAAAAAATAAAAATTTAATAATGACAGTATAATTAAAGAAACATGGTATATGAAAGATAAAAAACGACAATTATCAGCTTTGTGGTTATGTTTGCAATTCACCCCAATCTCTACTCAAAAGGTCTAATACCGTATATACTCGAGTATAAGTCGAGTTTTTCAGCACATTTTTTGTGCTGAAAAACCCCCACTCGACTTATAGACGAGTCACTGTCTGTATTATGGCAACTTACATTGCAGTCCTGTTGGGGGCTGGCAGCGAGCTGTAACTTACCTTTCCTGCAGCTCCTGTCAGCTCCCTTCTCTCTCCTCCGTTCCGGTCAGCTCCCTTCTCCTTCACTGTAAGTCTCGTGAGAGCCGCGGGGTCAGAGCATTGCCGCGGGTTACCGTGGCAACGCTCCGCGCGGCACTCAGACCGCAAGACTTACAGGGGAGCTGACCGGAACGCAGGAGAAGGGAGCTGACAGGAGCTGCAGGAAAGGTAAGTTATAGCTCGCTGCCAGCCCCCCTCCTGACAGCCCATCCACTGGACCACCAGGGAATGAGAGCCCCCCTCCCTGGCCATTTATCAAGCAGGGTGGGGGGAACGAAAATAAAATTAAATAAAAAAAATAATAATATTACAATTAAAAAAAAGTAAAATATTAAAATTAAATAAAATAAAAAATAATCCTAATTTTTTTTTTAAAAATTAAATTAAAATAAAGAAAATTAAAAATAATAAAAAAGGCCCTCCCCCACCCAGTTCACACACACTATACACACTGATACAAACACACACTCTGAATTATATACACACACACACACTCTGCATTATATACGCACAGTGTGCGTATATAATGCAGAGTGTGTGTTTGTATGAGTGTGTGTGTATATAATGCAGTGTGTGTGTGTTTGTATGAGTGTGTGTATATAATTAAAATATTTACATAATTTCATAGCCCCAAGTTTTACCCTCGACTTATCCACGAGGCATAGCATATTTCACAATTGTTGATCACAAAACTGCACTTGACTTATACATGAGATCGACTTATACACGAGTATATACGGTAGATGTTATAAAAGTTGAAATAATTTATTGGAAAGTTATATAAAACAAATATATATATATATATATATGGAAGGCTGGGTCTGTAGTTGTGGGAGGTGCATGATTTCCCTATTTAAGGACCGCCAGACTCCTCCTCATTACCATTGATGGTCTGGCAATTTGCATACCTGGATTTACGTCTGCTGCAGACCGCCATCTTGCTTCCTTTCCTCGTGGAGACCTTAGCTGCCTTCAGAGTGTCTGCCTGTTCCTAGATCAATGTTCTTTCTACTGTTAAAGGCCACCGGGTTCTTCCCCTCTCCTACGGTCACTACCGCACGGTCGCCAAGCTACTGTAACAGTGAGTTGGTTGACCCTGTTGCAGGCACACAGCGTCATCACGGGCCAACTCTATTTTCACATACTTACCTCTGTTCATATACTTTCGTGCATCCTTTTGTTTAAACCTTCATACGAACAACGGTTCGGTAGTTGGCCGCTATATTCTATCGGTTCGTATACTTGTCTTTCGTGGGATTATACTCACCTGTTCGGTACGCACAAACAATACTCACGTTTTTCACACAAGTAGACATGTGCTATTCGTTTCAGTCCGAATGTGAATTCTGATGAATTTCATGCAATTGGACATTCGGATACTTCCGAATGTCAGAATAGCTGAATTGACGAAGTCCCAAAATTCTAGTGATACCGGAGAAACTGACGGAAGCCAAGCACAGAGAGATGGACACAGGTTTCTTCAGGAAGAAAGAGATTCTTAATTCGGTTCACCGATCGGGACTCAGAGGGACTAATGTCACCAAAATACAACAAGTTCTGAGCCCCGGACAATAGTGTAGGCTCCTTATATAAGCATGTAACTCCACCCGTAAGTAGCTCCACCCACACATTCTCTTACCCAATCAATCGAATAAGAACTAACTTCCGGTTTGACCGCATGGCTTGCCCAGCAACCAACCGACCGATACACCAGTATACGCACGTACACATGCCACGTGGTAATCTCGGCCTACTAAATTTATTTTTACCGAGATTCCACCACACTAGAAGTCCCGAAGTTGCTGAAGTTCCGAAGTGTCAAAGTGCCGAAGCACAGTATTGCCTAAGTACTAATATATCTACCCAGTGGAAGAATACTGTATACAAGTTTAAATAAAAAGTATACAAACATAGCCAGGATTCAGCTGTAAGCATTCACAACAATCAAGTAACACACATTCATATAAAATGTAAGTTACTTAGCCAGTCAATGGAATGACAGGCATGAATAAGTAGATAACTCCCTAATTCCCATGGTATTAGGGAGCTATCTACTAAAAGGCTGAAAGACCTAAATTGGTCTTTACTTAATACTAAGTAAATTATGCCCCTACTCGCTATTGTGACTCGGATTGTTTTCATAGTGATCTAACCCTTGTGAGACCTTGTGAGACCTTGTGCTTGGCCTGTATAAGCAGATACGGTCACTGCGGACAATCCTCCTCAGATAGCTGAACTCACCAATACTAGTTTCATCCAAAAGCTGGTTTATTCTGAACATCACACAACAGGAATACAGCAGAATGAATGGATTTCAGTATTATGCGGTCAAAAGATGATGCTTTCCTTAGCTTAACATGTGGAATACAAGAGTCCAAATTACATGAGGCAAATGCATGGTCGCCATGACACCAGAAGTACAGCAAGAACAGGGCGGAGTTTACATACCAGGAAATGATGTAAGATGCTCACAGGAGGAACAAGAGCATTACCAAAACGGGCCAGAAGGTGGCAACAAATACCTACCCATAGAAAAATACAAGGTAAATAAATCACAGAATATGCTATGTAAATTGCATCTACAATAACGAGAATATTAACTGTGTAACAGCACACTCGCTATATCGCGAGTAGGGGCGAGTAGGGGCAAAAAAAACTATTGCCCCCCCACAGCCCCCATCCCTGAATGGCGGGTGGGGGCCCTAAAGTAAAATAAAGGGGAGGACCTACAGTCCTCCCCCCTGGCCCCCACCCCTGAGCACCGGGTGGGGGCCCTAAAGAAGAATGAGGGGGGGACCTATAGTCCTCCCCCAGGCCCCCACCCCTGAGCGGCAGGTGGGTGCCCTAAAGTAAAATAAAGGGGGGAACCTATTGTCCTCCACCCCAGTCCCCACCCCTTAGCGGTGGGTGGGGGCCCTTAAGAGGAATAAGGGGGGACCTATTGTCCTTCCCCCAGCTCCCACCCCTGAGCGACGGATGGGGGCCCTAAATTAGAATAAGGGGGGACCTATTATCCTCCCACCCGGCCCCCACCCCTGAGCAGCGGGTGGGGACCCTAAAGAAGAATAAGAGGGGAACCTATTGTCCTCCACAGCCTCCACCTCTGAGCGGCGGGTGGGGGCCCTAAATAAAAATATAACTCCCCCCAGGTGACTAGGGGTCCCCAAACTAGCGGTCCCCTAGTCACCCCACTCCCCCCAAAAAATTAACCCCTACCTACCCCCCTCACATTAAAAATAATGAGGGGGGACCGTTAATTAGGTACCTGTAAAAAAAATATATAAAAAAATTACCATTTGATGTCTTCTTTTTTCTAAAATCTTCTTTTTTCAGCCCCAAAAACGGCCAAACAAAAATCCATAATGACCGTCGCAAAAAAAAAAACCTGAGCGCAAAAAATAAATAAATCCATGTTCACCCAGTCTGCGCAGACTGAGTTCTGCAGGGCGGGGGAAGGCTTATAAAGCGTTTATAAGCCTTCCCCCACCCTGCAATTAGTCTCAGAGCACTCTGGTTGGTTGGTTTAAGCCATCCAATCAGAGTGCTCTGTGTCATTTTACACAGCGTTGGAAAGTTCTTTGGAATTTTCCCACGCTGTGTAATTTCACTCATAACAACACTCTGATTGGTGGATTGAAAGTAACCATTCAGAGTTATGAGTCAAATTACACAGCGTAAGAAAATTCCAAAGAACTTTCTCACGCTGTGTAAAATGACACAGAGCACTCTGATTGGCTGGATTTCAAGCTAACTAATCAGAGTGCTGTGACAGGCAAATGTAGAGACACAACCAGAGTACTCTGAGCCTAATTGCAGGGTGGGGCAAGGCTTTATAAGCCTTCCCCCGACCTGCAGAGCTCAGTCTGCGCGGAGCCCTCCATGGGTGAACATGGATTATTTTTTTTGCGCTGTTTTTTTTTTTCAAAGTGCAACGGTCATTATGGATTTTTATTTGCCCTTTTTTTGCGGGCTGAAAAAAGAAGACATCAAATGGTAAGTTTTTTTTTTCACAGATACCTAATTAACGGTCCCCCTTCATTATTTTTAGGGTGAGGGGGATAGGTAGGGGTTAATTTTTTGGGGGAGTGGGGTAGCAAGTAGGGGCAGAATTTACTAATACTAAGTAATTTTTTTCTCGGTTTACGAATATAACACGTTCTCTGGGATGTTTTTAATGCGAAAAATTTGTAAACTGAAACGCGGTTTCCCATAGGAATGCATTGAAAACCAATTAATCCGTTCTGGAGGTCCGAAAAAAGTCAAAAGGAGCTGGCATGGAAACCAACCCACAATGCAGAACACACAATAAAAGGCATGCAAACGACAAAGCTCAGCTCCCTACCTTTCCACAGCTTGAGAAATGCACCAAAAAGTCCCCAAACAACTGCAAATAATTTCCAGAATGGCTCAAAAGCTTGATGCAAAAGCCGCTCCAACAACTCCAACACCTCCACACTGAACGCCACCTGCTACCCACAGGCTCCAGTATGCAGGGGGCAGTGCTATAAACCTCCCAGGTGTAATGCATCCTGGGGTAACTTGCTTTGTATTGCGAAAACATTTTGTAAACCGAGGCATTATTTTCAATGGATTTTCATTTGTAAACCGAAAATTATATTAACCGAAGCGTTTGTAAACCAATGTCCCACTGTATTAGTAAATTTGGCTGAAAGACCAATTTAGATCTTTCAGCCTTTTGGTAGAAAACTCCCTAATACCGTGGGAATTAGGGAGTTATCTACTAAGCACCTGCAAGAGAAGTGCCGAATTGCCAAAGTCCCGAAATTCCGAAGTGCCGAACCGAACCAAAGTGCCGAAGTTCTGAATTGCCGAAGTCCCGAATTTCGGAATGCCGAACCAAACTGAAAGTTTTCCCCATGCACATCCCTACATACAAGTATGTAATAGTGGTTCGTTTTACTGGAGCGTTCGGCAGTTATAACACTCTTTGTTCCTCTTTGGGAGCCGTTCGTATGATTACTGCCGAATACCCTATTTTCACCTGTAGGAATTGCGACCATTCGGTTTAAATTCCACAAATATGCTGGGTAGACTATTGACTCCTAGAGGTCATAAAGAAGTACTGCACATACTACTTTTCTCAAAATGTGTTTTCACAAGTTAAACTCAGCGGCACTTTGTCGCTATTTTTGTCTAAGCTCTGATCCCTTATATACATATTTTATAGGTAACCAAGCCTGAACCCCCCCCCCCCCTTTTTACTGTACCTCTGAAATTGTGAAGGCTTATAATTTCTGATTGACTCTGGTTTTCAATTGTCACACTCTTTAGGTGGGTTCTGTAATTTTGATCGGTTAGTAATCCGTTTAAGTTCTAATGTTGGCCATATTTATATATTACAGATTGAGGTCACTCTGCATATTCACATATGTTCCCTGTCTTTTCATTCCTACAATATTACATCAGTTAGTGTTTTGGTTTTATCTTCGATGTCACATTCTGCCCCTCATTGCTCGGAAACCTAACTGTTTCCTTTATGTTACTAGGCCCTACTGGTTATACTACCAATTACGTTCCAGCTGCTTCATTTTTTAGGCCTAGTCTATTGACTGGTATGTATTCCACATAATTTCACATTACTACCTCCTTTTACAGTCCAATAGTCATCATATAGTACCCATCTCAGGACCACCAAGATGGCGGCTCCCCGCGGGGACAGAACGGATAGCCCAGACTGGCATGGGTGATAACAGCAACGACAGTATTACAGCGACTGATGATAATATTAAAGAGACTATTTATTCTTGTAGGTATCATTCACAGTCATCTACGCTTTCCTACCCTATTCATCTGATATATTACAGGTAGGTGTACCCAGAGATCGTTATACTTTTCCATCCCCATCCGGCACTACCTACTAGGCTGATAGGGTTCAGAATCCACTTAGTTGATTTTTCTGGCCTTCTGGCCAAGTCTTAGTGGTCCCGCGAGGCCAACACCCATCTTTATACTCGGAGGTAACACATAGTTAGTCGCCTCGCATAGTGGTATAGAGAGGGCCTCCCCTGTCACTCCCATTCTATCTTTTGCCTTACTAGTCACCGAGAGGCCACCACCCCGCCACAACGTCAGTGGCCTCAAAAATCCCCTCGGGCCAATACATAGCTAGAGCCTCTCATGCCACTTGGCAACTAGTAAGGGCTTCCCTCTCCTGTCATAGATAATTTATTTGCCACTTGGCATTAGATAAGCTAGCCAGTACATTGCTATCACTTTGGTTACTCATTAAATTTTATCCTATTGTAGCATGTCTGAACTACCAGAACCTAATGAGGAGGTGTCCATTCCATGTACTCTGACAAGGTCCATCTCTCTATCTCAGGGAGGGGACAATGCCAGCCTGTCTTCCCTCAGGTCCTGGACAATACCCAGGATCACAACCGAACTAAGAGGCAGGAATATTCCTTACCCTGCCACTGCCAGGAAAGCATAGTTATATAGATTGCTTAAAAACCAACATGGACAACACCAGGGCTGGCGAGGGCTCCAGTAGTGCCCAGTCACCCGACCTCCATGCCATACTATCATCAGTCCTGTCCTTATTGGGACGCATTACGGATAAGCTGGACCGGTTGGATGCTAATGATAGGCCAGTGGCACCATCTGGATTGGTTACTCCAGAAACTACTGGTCTCTCAAGCAACCCAGACTGGTAAATTCATTGGCCCACTCCAAAACCCAAACATCATTAACCCAGCTCATATGGTACCAGCACATATTAAGAAGGATATCTTGGAAGGTAAGGATGTCAATCTAGTTTCGCTGCTGATTGCCTCCCAAGATATCGTGGTAAACAAGACGTATTCATATGGCGATGTGCCTGTTGTACTAAAAGATAGACACCACATGTTGAATAGGAAGCTGTCCATCCCTGAGTTCGTCCTAGCTTTTGGGATTTATAGGGACTGGGGGTGCTCAGTTTATCCACAACGCAGAGAGGAGTTTGACTTGTATTTACACAAGTTGGTGGACCTGGGGCATAAATATGGTGGTACTTTTTTACATTTTTTTAATTCTTTATTTTGGTAGTGCGCATAGATATTACAAGTAGGCATGAGGTGCCCCGAAGGCAATCCCCAGGCATTTTCCACGCTAAACATGCGGGACCAGAGATTAACAGGCACAATTTGTATGTTATATTCAGCTTAAGTTCAGCTTTTCACTGTAGGTTTTTACTGTAATGAGGCTTGGTCAGTGTCTATACTAGTTATACAGATGTCGCAAGTTATGACTTTGGTAGCTGTATAGACATGTTAGGGCATAGGCATTGTAACTGGTGTTCATGCTAGATTTCTGTTAGTCGCTTTCAGACTATTAACGGTCACTTTAATACTATTGTCAGTCGCTTAAGTGCTCTCATCAGTCGCTTTAATACTAACATTTGTCGCTTTAGTACTATCGTCAGTCTCTTTAATATTATCATCAGTCGCTGTAATACTGTCGTTGCTGTTATCACCCATGCCAGTCCGGGCTATCCGTTCTGTCCCCGCGGGGAGCCGCCATCTTGGTGGTCCTGAGACCGTTCTCGGAGGGGGGAGTCCCACTGCAGACCGATACCAGTTCTCCTCATTCTATGTAGTGGGGGAGCAGGCATCTGACCGCTGTCCAGCCCTGCTGCTCTGTGGGTTGCACGCTGGCATCTCATGGGCTGCAGCTGCTTTGTGGTGTGCTTGGTCCTCCGAGGGCCTGGGTCAGCCGTGGTGGGAGGCTTAGTGTTGTCTGCATGTGGTCGCTTGGTAGCAGGCTGGACAAAAGGTGAGTGGGATGTCCAGCTTCGTGCTGGGGCACCCTGCTTGGCGCCCTGCTCGGTCCTTGCAGCCTGATGTTGTCGGGGCGCGGGGAAGTTCTGTCCCCCCTGTGCAGCCGCTGTCATCATTGGTTTGGACGGCTGCTGGGGCAGATAGTAGGGATCTTGATCCCTTGCATGGCAGTATTTGCTCTTAATCCTCACACACCACTAACCTATGTCCTAATACCCCTGAGCAGGGTGCGGCCTATCCTTTTCCTACTCCCTCAGCTAAACCTAAGAGAGGGATTAAGGACAAGCTCGGTCGTAATATTGTTTTCCTTGGTAAATCCCAGATCTGCAATAACTTCAATGCAGGTTCCTGTCCATTTAGTGCATGCCGGTTATTGCATGTATGTTCTCTTTGTTTCAGGGCACATGCTAAAACAATGTGTCCTAATAAATTGTTTCCCAAACCCTACATGCCTTTCAGCATCATAGAATGTAAGAACCTACTATCCGACCTAACCAATCCAACATCAGTAAACAATCTGTTACAAATTAAATTAGATCAAGGTTTTCTACTTGGGCCGTTCAGTTCCCCACCTTTCTCAGCTTGGAGAACTTACCCCATTGGGGTGGTCTCTGGGAAAATTCTGCTAAGCAAAGGTTGATTGTCGACCTCTCTGCTCCCCACTCGTCCACAACACCCAGTTTGACTTCTCTAATTCCTTCAGAGGAATTTTTCCTGTGGTACGCTGCTATCGATAACGCCATTGACGCTATTATGACAGCAGGGAGGGGAGCATGGCTTAGTAAGACAGACATAATTAATGCCTTCAAGATCCTCCCCATACACACTTCTTTGTGGCATCTACATGGCATTAAGTGGCAAGGTTCTTATTATTTTTTACTCATCTCACTTTTGATACAGAAAGTAGCCCCAGGATCTTTGATACCTTTGCCGAGACGTTATGCTGGCTACTAAATGTCTGTAAATGCCCCACAGATATTCACTATTTGGATGACTTCTTGACTATTGAGAGTAACTTATTCCCACCCAATAGCCTAAGAACCACGACCCAGCTATTCCAATCTCTGGGGGTCCCCGTGTCCCCCAAAAAGACAGAAGGACCCAACACATTGATTAATTTTCTTGGTATCACACTAGATTTGGTCAACATGCTGGCCAGTTGTCCTAGAGATAAGATTTAGCGCATCCTATCAAACATAAACTTATATCTCTCTACTGAACCCTGTAATCTCAAAGAACTACAGTCCTTATTAGGCGCCCTCAACTTTGCCATGAAAATTACCCCACAAGGTAGGGCTTTCATATCAAGACTGCTCAATCTATTTTCCAGTTTTTAGACAGACAGTTCCCGCGTTACACTAGATGGACCTGCTACAGCGGATTTACGCATGTGGCAGGAATTTCTCAGAAGATTGAATGGGAAAAGCATGTTTATCCCTTTACTTACCTCTGACTCCCTCACTATTTTCACCAATGCAGCAGCCACCTCAGGCTTTGCGGCTATTTTTGGTGATCACTGGCTTTGGGGGGCTTGGCCTAGGAAGGTATATAATGTACCAGGGTTTTTCACCACGTCTGCCCTGTTCGAGCGCTACTCTATTATAGATGCTGCAGTAGCTTTGAGAACAGCCTGGTCAGATCAAGAGGTAAGATGTTTTCGGATAATTTGGCAACCTGCAAAATAATTAACAAATTACGTTCCAAATCTCTGACCATCATGAGCTTTCTGAGGAAATTGACTTGGCTAGCAGCCAACTATAATTTCTTCCTGGTATGTGTACATATTCCTGGCATTCAGAACGTAGCGGCTGATCATTTATCTCGTTCTCAGTTTCAGGAATTCCACAATGCATTACCAATGGCAGCCCTGGTGGCTACCGCGGCTCCGCCATGGCAGGACATGACATTGGATTTGGAGATCTGTTAAAGCATGGCAGACTCATAGAAACATAGAAACATAGAATGTGACGGCAGATAAGAACCATTCGGCCCATCTAGTCTGCCCAGTTTTCTAAATACTTTCATTAGTCCCTGGCCTTATCTTATAATTAGGATAGCCTTATGCCTATCCCACGCATGCTTAAACTCGTTTACTGTGTTAACCTCTACCACTTCAGCTGGAAGGCTATTCCATACATCCACTACCCTCTCGGGAAGTAATACTTCCTGATATTATTTCTAAACCTTTGTCCCTCTAATTTAAGACTATGTCCTCTTGTTGTGGTAGTTTTTCTTCTTTTAAATATAGTCTCCTCCTTTTACTGTGTTGATTCCCTTTATGTATTTAAATGTTTCTATCATATCCCCCCTGTCTCGTCTTTCCTCCTAGCTATACATGTTAAGATCCTTTAACCTTTCCTGGTAAGTTTTATCCTGCAATCCATGAACCAGTTTAGTAGCCCTTCTTTGAACTCTCTCTATGGTATCAATATCCTTCTGACAACATGGTCTCCAGTACTGTGTACAGTACTCCAAGTGAGGTCTCACCAGTGTTCTGTACAATGGCATGCGCACTTCCCTCTTTCTACTGCTAATACCTCTCCCTATACAACCATGCATTCTGCTAGCATTTCCTGCTGCTCTATTACATTGTCTACCTTTAAGTCATCAGAAATAATCACCCCTAAATCCCTTTCCTTAGCTGTTGAGGTTAGGACTCTATCAAATATTCTGTGCTCTGCCCTTGGGTTTTTACGTCCAAGATGCATTATCTTGCACTTATCCACATTAAATGTCAGTTGCCACAACCTTGACCATTTTTCTAGTTTACCTAAATCACTTGCCATTTGGCTTATCCCTCCTGGAACATCAACCCTGTAACATATCTTAGTATCATCCGCAACCAGGGGCGGACTGAGAACCCTCAGGGCCCCCGGGCAAAATAAATCAAGGGCCCCCTTACAGGCCCCACCCATGTCCCGCCTCCATGCACCGCCTCCAGCCACACCCTACACAATCTTTAGACACAAGGAACAAAAGTGCAATAATCCCTTCAAGGCCCCAGTAGAGACTACAATTGAGGGCTAATGGGCCATGAAGGGGGGTCTTTCTAGCAGAGGCTATCTCAGTGTCCTTTAGAGAGTGTGTTAGAAAGAATACCCTCCAGGTCCCATTAGAGACTACAATGGAGTCTAATGGGGCCTGGAGGGGGGTCTCTCCAACACTCTGGTTCCTATTCACAATATAGCAACACAACATAGCTCGCTGATACCTAGGCCAAGTTGGCTCCTCTTACCTTAATTACTGTTGCTGGCTGGCAGTCTGGACTTGCTGGAAGGCTGTGGGCTTACTGGCTGTAGCTGGCAGGCTGTGGGCTTGCTGGCAGGCTGTGGGCTTGCTGGCTACTGCCGGCAGGCTGTGGGCTTGCTGGCTGCGGCTGGCAGGCTGTGGCTTGCTGGCTGTGGCTTGCTGGCTGGCAGGCTGTGGCTTGCTGGCTTTAAGCCTAACTGGTGGCCTGTGGGCTGGCTGGCTGGCTACTGGCCAGCCTGTGGGCTGGCTGGCTGGCCGGCCTGTGGGGCACTCGTAGATTATTTAAAGAAATAATCCATGCACAATAACCACTACTGCTCTGTGTAGTCGTTATGGTGCCAGGAGGGCCGGGCCCCCCTCCTAGAGTAAGTAGTCAAACCGTTTAAGAACAGTTTGACAACTTACCTGGGGTCTGCTGGGATATGAGGCTGTAGTAGGGTATAGGAGAGGTGGTGCAATGTGTAAGGGGTGCAGTGTGTGTGTGAAAGGTTCAGTGTGTGTGAGGGGGTGTAGTGTGTGAATGTGTAGGGTGTGTGGGGCAATGTGTGTACGAGGGGGCTGTGTATGTGTGTGGCAATGTTAGTATGGGGGGCTGTGTGTGTATGGGTGGGCAGTGTATGTGTGTGTGTGTGTGTGTGTGTGTGAGGCAATGTGTGTAAATGTGTATGGTCTGTGTGGGGGCAGTGTGTGTGTGTGTATAGGGGGCAGTGTGTGAATGTGTATGGTGTGTGGGGGCAGTGTGTTTATTGGGCTAGAGTTCACTCTCACCACTGCGACCACCAGGAATACCTGGTGGTCACAGTGTTGAGAGTGAACTCTAGCCCGTAGCTCCAGGGCTAGAGTTTACTCTCGCAAGAGCCGTAACGTTGCCGTGGTAACCGCGGCAACGATCTGTGCTCGCGCAAGAAGGACCCAGAGGAGCTGCAGGCTGAGCTCCCGGGTCCTCTCTTCCTCCCTCCCCTGCCGGCTGCCCGCACGGTGCCTGCGGACAGGGAAGGGGGCAATTGCCCTCCTCTTACTCCCCCCTCCCCCTCTTCTTACCCCCCCTCCCCCTCTTCTTACCCCCGTCCCCCTCTTCTTACCCCCCTCCCTCTCTTCTTACCCCCCTCCCTCTCTTCTTACCCCCCTCCCTCTCTTCTTACCCCCCTCCCTCTCTTCTTATTTCCCTCTCTCTCTTCTATACCTCCCTCTCTCTTTTAACCCCCCCTCTCTTTTACCCCCCTCTCTCTCTTTTAACCCCCCTCTCTCTTTTAACCCCCCTCTCTCTTTTAACCCCCCTCTCTCTTTTAACCCCCCTCTCTTTTAACCCCCACCTTCCCTCTCTCTTTTAACCCCCACCTTCCCTCTCTCTTTTAACCCCCACCCTCCCTCTCTCTTTTAACCCCCCTCCCTCTCTCTTTTAACCCCCACCTTTTTTTTTTTTCACACACACACCTTTCGCTGTACCAAGATTCGAGGGGGAGAGGGTTAGGGGAAACAATCTTTTTCAAACGCTATGAAGTACAATAACCAGGGTTCAAAAGGTGCTTGTCTCCATGGAGAAAAGGACTGGGGAAGACTCTATGAAACATATTGCGTTTTAGTCATAATTTGGCAATTTTCGTTCTAAAGAAGATGGAGTTGAGTATCTATAATAAATTGTTAGGGCCCTTTCCTTTTCTAATTCCCCTTTCCTCCTTCCTCTTAGTTATAAGTCCCTTTCTTAAATGTTTCTACATTGCCCTAAATTTCCCAATTGCCCTGACCCTCTATTAACAAAACGTAAGAGAAAAAAAAAAAAAAAAAGGTCCCGCACCCGCCGAGGGTCAGTCCCGAGTCGGTCTTAAGAACCCGAAAGGCAACACTCATCCTTATAACTACTGATCAGGTTACTCATAAACACAGATATCTTGAGAGTGGACGCACAGGGTTCACCCCCAACCACAGATCCATAGCATATACATCTTATTATGAATTAAGAATCGTTTCTTCTACCTAATTTTATAGTCCATTTCTGCCATTGTTCGATTCGCGGGTTAAAGTAGTGTTCTTGTCTTAATATCCCTATTTCCATTTTACAGTTATTCAAGACCTGCTGTTTTATCAGCTCCCAAGTCGGGGAGTCTGGGTTTTTCCAGAATCTTGCAAGAGTAGCTTTAGTTTCAATGAGAATGTGAATTATTAACTCTTTTTTATCCTTTGGAATTATAGGCCAGCCCAGATGTAATATCATAGAACTACAGGTGTAATCAAGATCTACCTCTATTGCTTCCCTGCAGAATTTCGCTACCTTTTGCCACAATGGAGATATGATCGGGCATGACCACCATATATGGACATAGTCTGCTCTCAATGAAGCGCAGCGCCAGCAGAGATATTGAGATCCTGGATATATTTTTGTTAATTTAGTTGGAACATAATGCCATCTATTGATGACTTTATAATGACTTTCCGTTAGGTTTAGACAGTGTGAAGCTTTCAGTACCGCTTTATTGGCCTTAAGCCATTCCTTTCTTGTGATTGTAATTTGTAAGTCTCTTTCCCATGCTTTTAGGGCTGGGAATTCAGGGATTACCTTATATTTACTAAAAAGTTTTGAGCTTTTAGAAACTAAATTTTTATTATGTCTGATGTTTATCAAATCCAAAAAAGGTTGTAATTCCTCAGAAATCTCAGTTATTCTATGTCTCATTAGGAAATGTTTTATCCTTAGATACGCAAAACTTTCTCTATAAGAAAGCAGAAAAATTTGTTTAATCTCCTCAAAGGGTCTGATTTGTTGCTGTTGGAATAGCTGGTCTATTCTATTAATACCTTTGCTTAACCATGGCTCTAGATTTAGATCCTCAATATTATTGGCCAATACATGCAGTGGTAAGTCAATGATAATTTTATCTTCAATCTTAAGTCTTTTTTTCCAGATTCTCCATTGGGCCAATAGGTTAGCTAGGATTAGACCCATATCATCTTTCTCAAACTTATCTATACTCCAGAATAAAGTCGTTAAGTCCGGAGCTGCCGCTTTCCTAGCCTCAATTTTTTCCCATGGTTCACCACTAGAACTCTCTTTCATAGAGGAAATAACATGCGCCAATGAACAAGCTTCATATATATCCATAATATCAGGGATTCCCATCCCTCCCAAATTAGGCTTTAAATTCAACATTTTTTTATTAACTCTGGGTTTTTTCCCCAGCCATATATATTTGTCTAAAGCAGCTTGAATCATCATGAGCCATGGTTTAGGCATTTTCAATGGTAACATACGGAATATATAACTCCATCTAGGGACCAAATAAGACTTTACGATGTTGATTCTACCTGTCCATGATATCTCTGCTGTTCTCAAATCCTTTAGTTGTTTATTAATTTGCATCATTAGAGGTAGAACATTATATTCCATAATCCTAAAAGGATTACTGGAAATCTTAATGCCTAGATAGGTAATACATTTTTTTGCCCATTCGAAACTATATTTCGCTTTAATATATATTTTCTCTTCCTTCTTTATATTTTTGGCAAGAATAGTTGTCTTATCTACATTTAACTTGAAATTGGAATAATGCCCAAATTCATAAATCACCTTTAACAGTTCGTCTATTGATATTATAGGGTCTGATATAGTGATTAGGACATCATCTGCATAAAGTAAAGTTTTAAGTTTCTCTTGTCCTATTATTATTCCCTTTATTTTCTCATTAGACCTGATGTCACAGATCAGGGGTTCTATATATATCAAATATAGCAACGGGGACAGGGGACACCCCTGTCTTGTCCCATTTCTTATGTTAAACCACTCGGAGGTTATACCCCTACCAATTGTTCTTGCCATTGGGGAGCCATACAAGGCCATGATAGCGCTCAGAATCCAACCTTCGAAACCAAAGGCCTTTAATGCCTCCCAAAGGAAGTCCCATCTGACCCTGTCAAAGGCCTTCTCCGCGTCCAATGACAGGGCCAGCAATGGAGTGCCTGATTCATGAACGTATTCCAAAATGTCAATCACTGTCCTTATACTATTGTTTGATTGTCTGTCCTTCATAAATCCAACCTGATCTCCATGGATTATGGACGGGAGGACTCTTTGTAATCTCTTTGCCAAAATACTTGCGTATATTTTTATATCGGAATTTAGTAAGGATATAGGACGATAATTCCCCACTAATTCCGTTGATTTATCTGGCTTTTGTATGGGAATTATATTAGCATATAGTAATTCGTTGGGCAAATCTTTTTCTCTAGCTATGCTATTGAAAAGATCTTCAAGGTGTGTTACCAACACGTCCTGGAACTGTTGGTAAAATATGTTTGGAAAGCCGTCCGGCCCCGGGGTTTTTTTTTTTTTTAAAGACTCTATTGCATTTATTATTTCTATTTTTGTAAAAGGTTCATTAATAGAATTCAATTGTTCCCTTGATAATTTTTTTAGGGTTTTATTTTGAAAATATGTTTCTGGTTTATAGGGGGAATCAGGTAGATTATACAATTTTTGATAAAATGAATTAAATGCTTTACCTATATTTTCAGGCGTTAATTGAATGCCCTCGTCTGTAATAATTTTTTGTATTAATTTGTTTAATTTCGCACCTTTAACTCGATTTTTAACCCCCCATCTATTTTAACCCCCCTCCCTCTCTCTTTTAACCCCCTCCCTCTCTCTTTTAACCCCCACCTTCCCTCTCTTTTAACCCCCCCCTCTCTCTCTTTTTTAACCCCCCCCCCTCCTCTCTCAACCCCCCCTCCCTCTCTCTTTTTACCCCCTCCCCTGTAGCGCGGATGAGCGGCTTTCCGGTCCGCGGCCGGAGTGATAGGAAGGTGCACACTGTGCACCTTCCTGTCAGTCCGGCCGGGTACAGGAAACAGAAACTTCTGTTCCGCGCGGAACAGGAGTTTCTGTTTCCTGTACCCGGCCGGACTGACAGGAAGGTGCACACTCAGTGTGCACCTTCCTATCACTACGGCCGGGCACCGCGGACCGGAAAGCTGCTCGGCCACGCTACAGGGGAGGTGAGCAGCTGCAGCCGCCTGAGCGCTCTTAGGAGAGCGCCCAGGCGGCTGCAGCATTTAAAGGGGCGGCCGGGCCCCCTGATGGCGGGCCCCCCTCCCGGCCGGGCCCTCGGACCATGTCCGAAGTGCCCGACCGGTCAGTCCGCCCCTGTCCGCAACTAGCTTTGTCTGACAACACTAGGAAGTCATACGAAAGGGCTTTCCATGTTTATAACAAATTCTTGTTGGACTTTCAAGTTGTAAATAAACACTCTATGGAAACTATTGTAGCCTTCACTTCTTTTTGCCACCTCAAATTAAAATTATCATACAATACTACCAAATTATATCTGACAGGGATACAACACTATGTACTCACATTTTGGCCAAACAACCACAGTTTCCTATCTTCTTACCAAATCAAAACCATACTAAAAGGCATTAAAAAATCAAAACCCATGCCATCATCTAGATCAGGCATAGGCAAACTTCGGCACTGCAGATGTTTTGGACTACACCTCCCATGATGCTTTGCCAGCATTATGGGTGTAAGAGCATTGTGGGGGGTGTAGTCCACAACATCTGGAGTGCCGAAGGTTGCCTACCCCTGATCTAGATCATCTATCCATAGTCAACTCTTCAAATTATTATCAGACCTCATGGATACAACCCCTTTCGAATCACACACCAATCATATCATTAAAACGGCTATCTATTTACCTTTCTATAGGCACCACAAACCCAGAGAGTTTACCACCACGAACATCACTTCCCAAGACGGCCTTAAGAGATCCTAAATTGTTAAAATACAGCACCACTACAAATTGTCCCTCAAACACACCAAAACCACACCCAGGGAACAGCTGGTACAAATAACCTATTACCCTACTGGCAACAAATGGTGCCCGGTTCAAGTCCTAGATGCATTCCTAACCACCGTTCCAGGGTCTCCAAACCAATTTCTGCTCACATTACATGGTAAGGTTCTCACTGCCAGTAAATTCATGCTGTATATATGAGTATTACTGACTAAATTAGGTCTTAATCCATCTCACTACTCAGGACACTCCTTCCGCATTGGAACAGCCACCACTGCTTCCAGCAGAAACATACCGGTACATATTATCAAAACATTGGGACGGTGGAATTCATCAGCACATACCAGATACATACCTCATCCAATACAGGAAATACGTGAAGCATTTTGTAACCTGAATACGTGATATATCTCACATGATTGTCCCTGTAGGCTGAATAAGTCTTGCATGGTATACTTTTTTTGCCCTCTTTATAACAGGCATACCGTAATGTCGGCACAACATAACCGACTGTTCATATTTTCTATGTTATCATAAGGTATAAGTTATATAAGTTACATACTGTCACTACGACTTTCTATGCCCTGAACACAAATGGAAGACTGGCACTGTAGTTTTGGGAGGTGCATGATTTCCCTATTTAAGGACCGCCAGACCTCTTCTCATTACTATTGATGGTCTGGCGATTTATCCCTCCCACCGCTCCCCTTAATAACAACAATACCCAGGGTGGTCCTCTTTATCACAGGCCTACCATATCGTCGGTTTCGGCACACCACAACCGACTGTTCATATTTTCTATGTTACCATAAGGTATAATTTATATAAGTTACATACTGTCATTACGCCTTTCTATGCCCTGAACACAAATACACACATACATACATATATATATATATATATATATATATATGTGCACCCCCTTCCCACCTGTCTTCCCACCATCTCTTCCACCTTATGGTAATGCCAACACTTTTTAAACTAGTTGACTGCATGTAAAATAATTTACTGTCTTTCTGTTTTGCTTCATTTTTAGATGTTGTTAAGAGATGCCATTTGTGCTATTGTTTTGAAGGGGTCGCCTGCATCAGTAAGTCACATATAGCTAGATAAGATACAAATAAAAACAGAACATCCCTTTAAATTGTTTGAAATTATTTCTACCGTTGTACAGCTTGGAGAGTATTCCCTTTGCCTTAAAATGTATTATAAATGTAATGCCATACTCAGATGCATTTTAAAAAACAATACATAATATCAAAGATACTCACATGTGATTATTCCTGCACTATAAGGTTTAAGGTTATCATTAGCGTTACCGAACCCACTGTATTTTCTTGGATGCCCTATGATGATGATGATGATGATGAGTAACACTTAAAAACTGCTACCATGGCGTATGTAACATTCATATGCCATTAAAAAGAAACAAATAATTAATGTAGTATAAAGCCTTCAGTAATGTGAATAGTGTTAAATTGTATTAAATGCTTCACACTGCTGAAGAGAATGTGTGTATGAGTATACAACAGTGTGCATAAATGTAGTACACAGTAATGTGCAGTATGTAAGAATGCATCA